>NC_091436.1:126520631-126722161 GCF_964237555.1 Oryctolagus cuniculus | reverse complement strand
CCATGGTGGCCATTTGGGGGGTGAACCAACGGAAGGAAAACCTTTCTCTCTGTCTCTCTCTCTCTAATTCTACCTGTCAAAATAATTAAAAAAAAAAAAAAAAAAAAAGATATTCATGCCCACATGAAGGTGTGTGGGTTTGACACCATAAGCTAGCTCCTGAGTCAGGTTTCCTGACACTATAGACTCTGGGAGGCAGTAGTGACAGCTTAAGTAATTGGGCTCCTGCCACCCATGTGGCAGACCTGGATTGAGTTCTTAGCTCCTAGCTTTTGGCCTGATTGTCCTGGCTGTTGCAGATAATCTGCAGAATAAATCAGTAGATGGGAGCTCTCTATGTTTGTCTGACTCTCAAATAAATAATAATTAAAAAACAAATTAAAAAAAAAAAAACTACCATCCCACTTGGTTGAGAAAGAGAACCCCACTCCCAGATAGGAGAGAAATCAGAACCTTATTGGTAGATAATGCAGAATTACCTTCTCTCTCACTCCCCAACATTAACTAAGCATCTTCCCTATATTACAAATACTAGATGCCATTGAGAAACACAAAGATAAACAAGTGATATTCTTGTGTCCTGAAGTATCTCTCATTTAGTGAAAGAGACAAATCAGAAAAGTATTTAAATAATACAGAATAAAAGAAACAAATATATGATGGGAGTGCTAAAGAAAGGCTAAATCTGAGTAAAATTCTGACAACTCTTTATAGAGGAGGTGGTATTAAAGTTGAGCCTTATGGATGAGTGGAGCTGGGAGAAAGAATATTCTATAGGAATAATTATTCTAGAAAGACAGATTCCAGATAATCTAAGAGGATTAATAATGTAAAACTAGAAAGGTATAATAGCATATTATATATCTGAAAAACTGAGCATCTTGAGGTAGTAGGAGGGTAAGCTATTGTATAAATTTTTTAAAAAAAGATTTATTTATTTGAAAGGCAGGGTGTCAGAGAGGAGGATAAAGGGAGAGAATAAAGGAGAGGGTGAAGGAGGAGAGAGGAAAGAGACAGCAATAGAGTGAGAGAGACTGAGAGAGAGAGAGAAAGGGAGAGAGAAAGGGAGAGAGATCGAGATCTTCCATTTGGTTCACTCCCCAAATGGACACAACAATGGGCCAAGCCAAAGTCAGGGGCCAGGAACTCCATTCCTGGTCTTCTATGTGGGTGGCAGGACCCTGTATAATATTTCTTAAGTGTTACTAATTACCATGTGCTAGGTACTGAGCTATGTATTGGATGCTATACTGGAAAATGAGACAGTACAGCCCCTAATCCTTGAACTTTAAAATCTAATTGGGGGAACACATGTAATGATATAATTGCCAACTGTTAAAACTGCTAAAGAAAATGACAAGGTACTGTGAGAGTGTATACCAGGCAAATTTAAGTCTAAGAAACCAGGGAAGAGAAACAGGATAAGGAAAGTTAGGCTTTCATGGTAAAGAAAAGGGAAAAAAACATGCAAAGGCATTAGGATGATATATTTGAGGGAAAAAAAATTAGAGTAAGCAAGGGGGAAATGGACATGAAAGAAGGCTGAAGAGGTAGGGAAGGAAGAAGTACAATGATCACTGGCTGTTATGTGCAGAAAGAATTAAGAATGTAGCAGGGGACAGGCATTTTTGCCTAGTGGTTAAGACTTAACTCTGGGGGCCGGTGCTGTGGCGTAGCAGGTAAAGCTGCCACCTGCACTGCTGGCATCCCATATGGGCACCAATTTGAGTGTCAGCTGCCCAACTTCCGATCTAGTACTCTGCTGTGGCCTGGGAAAGCAGTAGAACATGGCCCAAGTCCTTAGGCCCCTGCACCCGTGTGGGAGACCTAGAGGAAGCTCCTGGCTCCTAGCTTTGCATCGGCCCAGCTCTGCCTGTTGCAGCCATTTGAGGAGTGAACCAGCAGATGAAAGACCTCCCCCACCACCCTCTCTCTCTGCCTCTGCCTCTCCGTAGCTCTGTATTTCAAATCAATCAATACATCTTTAAAAAAAAAAATTAACTCTGATTAGGAAGCCTGCGCCCCATATTGGAATACCTGGATTCAATTTCTGGCTCCACTTCTGATTTAAGCTTTCTCCTGCTGTGAACACCAGGAGGCAGCAGTTGATGGCTCAGGCAGCTGGGTCTACTACTGGGAGGCTTGGACTGAGTTCCCAGTTTGGAGCTTTGGCCTAGTCCAGCTCTAGCCATTGTGGGCAATTGGGGATTGAACAGGAAGATGGGAGCTCTTTTTCTCTCTCCCTCTCCAGTAAATTAAAAAAAATATATATATATGTGTGTGTGTGTGTGTGTGTGTGTGTGTATGTAAAGAATGTAGCGGAACTAACAAGGATCGAAAGTATTGAAATGACTTGGCCTTTTAAAGGCAACTGAGGAGCTAGCATGACACAGTGGGTTAGGCTTCCACTTAGATGACAACATCCCTTATGAACACTGGCTTGAGTCCCAGCTGCTCTACTTCCAATCTAGCTCCCTGCCAGTGAGCCTGAGAAAGCAGTGGAAGATGACACAGGTGCTTGGGGCCCTGCTACCCACTTAGGAGACACAGACAGAATTCCAGGCTCCTGGCTTTGAACTACTCCAGCCCTGGCTGTTGCAGCCATTTGGAGAGCGAACCAATGGATGGAAGATCAATCTTCCTCTCTCCCCCTTTGTCACTCTACCTTTCAAATAAATAAAATAAATCTCAAAAAAAAAAAAAAAAAAAAAGGCAAAAGAGATGGTAAGGTGGATGAAATTGAGATTTACTTTGGAGGAAATGATGATAGAATCCATAACTGATTAGGCATGTAGCAGTTAGGGAAAGGGAAACACCTAGGTTGTTAGTATGGAAACTGTTGGGGGCTGGTGCTGTAGCACAGTGGGTTAAAGCCCTGGCCTGCAGTGCCGGCATCCCATATGGGCGCTGGTTCAAGTCCCAGCTGCTCTACTTCCAATCTAGCTCCCTGTTAACATGTCTATGAAAGCAGAAGAGAACAGCCCAATTCCTTGGGCCCCTACATGTGGGAGACCTGGAAGAAGCTCCTATCTCCTGGCTCTGGATTGGCCCAGCTCTGGCCGTTGAGACTACCCAGGAGTGAATCAGTGGATGAAAGACCTCTCTCTCTGTCTCGACCTTTCTCTGTAACTCTGCCTTTCAAATAAATAAAATAAATCTTTAAAAAAAGAAAACTGTTGGTCAGTGGTGACATTCACTGATAATGAGTAACACTAGAGAAAGAAAAAGTTGGAGAAAGATTGAAAACAATCACTTTGAAATATGCCGAACTTGAGGTGCCCACAAGATAGTGAAATGGAAAAGCTGTTAGATACTCAGAAGAATCACTTGAGTCAGAATTTAAAATGAAGTTGTCACATAGTATTTCAGCCCAGAACTGGATGAAAATAGCCTTCACAGAAAGAACAGAATTCTGGAGAACTGGGCTAGGACTGAACACTGAGAAACTCAAATATTTAAAGATCATATATGAGAGGATTGACACAGAAGACTCAGCAGCAGCAGCAACCAGTACACTAGTACAGCAGCCAGGGTACTAGAAGGAAAAGAAGTGCATAGAAACCAAGAGAAGAAAGCATTTGTAACCTAAACATGAACATAGTTGCTGAATATGAGCTCCCAAAATGGTATGGGAAAGTTGTGAAAAGAAAATAGGCCAAACTAGAGTGGATCAAGGAGCAAATGTTAGAACATGAACATGGAAAGCCCTGACCATTGAGGATTTTAGATTCCACTTTGTGGGCAACAATAAAGTACTAAAATTCTGAAAGAGAGTACCATGATCTGATCTATGGAAAAAAAAAAAAAAAAAAACTAACAAGAGTAGGTAGTTAAGAAAATGGTTAGAAAGCTTCTGTAGCAGGCCGGCGCCGCGGCTCACTAGGCTAATCCTCCGCCTAGCGGCGCCGGCACACCGGGTTCTAGTCCCGGTCAGGGCGCCGGATTCTGTCCCAGTTGCCCCTCTTCCAGGCCAGCTCTCTGCTGTGGCCAGGGAGTGCAGTGGAGGATGGCCCAGGTGCTTGGGCCCTGCACCCCATGGGAGACCAGGAAAAGCACCTGGCTCCTGGCTCCTGCCATCGGATCAGCGCGGTGCGCCGACCGCGGCAGCCATTGGAGGGTGAACCAACAGCAAAAAGGAAGACCTTTCTCTCTGTCTCTCTCTCTCACTGTCCACTCTGCCTGTCAAAAAAAAAAAAAAAAAAAAAAAAAAAAGAAAGAAAGAAAGCTTCTGTAGGTGGAGGAAGAGGGCAGAAATTAAAAATGGAAAAGTTGAGCTGTTACCTTGTTGTTGGAGTAAGAGTTTGAGGATGACACCTTTTCTGGGCTCTTAGATTTTTCTGCTTTCCCAGGCTTCTCTGAAGTCTCTTTACTGTCATTTGAAGACTTCTGAGATTTTTCCAAGATGTTAATTCCTAAGATCTGAGCCACTTTGTCCAGCTCAGATTGCTTCTTTTCTGCCTCTTCTGCCTCTTGCCGCAGCTCTGCAATGTCCTTCATGATGTTATCCTGAAGCCGACTCACCTCCACCAGAAGTGGGTCTTTGTGGCCATCTTTTTCCCTTCGTTTCTTACGAAGCATTTCCCCTGGATAGCCAAATTTCAACAACAAAAAGAAACACAGACAAAATAAGTCAGGACAAGTCACTTTTCACTTGAAAGTGTAATCTGTCAGAGAGTTGTGGTTACCGTATCTATTCCCACTTTCCTTCCACATGGGCTGATTCAGCTGAAGATTCCATTAAGGCAAGTGTTGGATGATGACATTATCTTTTGTGGAAGGTAACTGGCTAAGGACCTATAGACAGAAAGGTCTATAAGTTTGTGTGCATGTGTCCTCTAAAAATGTTTGTAAGTACTATAACTATGAATCCAACAAATATCTTCTCTTCAGAGAGACAAAGAAGGATTCAGAGGGTAAAAAAAGAAAAACATTCAGGGGCGGCACTGTGGTTTAGCAGGTAAAGCTGCCACCTCCAACACTGGCAAACCATGTAGACACAGTTTGAGTCCCAGCAGCTCCATTTCCGATCTAGCTCCCTGTTAATAGCCTGGGAAAAGCAGCAGAAGATGGCCCAAGTGCCTGGGTCCCTGCACCCACGTGGGAGACCTGGAAAAAGCTCCTGGATCCTAGCTTCAGCCTGGCCCAGCCCCGGCTATTGCAGCTATCTGAAGAGTGAACCAGCGGATGGAAGATATTCTCTCTCATTCTCTCTCTCTCTCTCCCTCGCCTCCTCTCCTCCCCCCTCCCTCCCTCTGTTAACTCTGCCAAATAAGTAAATAAATCTTAAAAAAAAATATTCAGTCACCTATTTGACTTTACCTGATTTAAGCATACCCTATCAACTTTCCACTGAGTTTTAGGTTTTGCCTCATGTTGGCCTAATGTTATCTCCTGTTCCAAACTGCAGGTCCCCATGGATTCATTCTCACAGGATAAGTAAGTTTCTCATCCCTAAATAGTCCAGATCTAGAATGAAGCAATTATATCTTCTCCTTCTTTGTTTTTTTTTTTTTTTAATTTATTTATTTGAAAGGCAGAGTTACAGAAATGCAGAGGCAGAGAGAGAGATTTTCCATTCACTGGTTCACTTTACAAATGTCCGCAACAGCCAGAGATGGGCCGATCTGAAGCCAGGAGCCATAAGTTTCTTCCAGGTCTCCCACAGGAGGGCAGGGGCCCAAGGACTTGGGCCATCTCCCTGCTTTCCCAGGCACATTAGCAGGGAGCTGGATTGGAAGTGGAGCAGCCGGAACTCAAACTGGTGCCCATATGGGATGCCGGCACTGAAGGCAGCAGCTTTACCTCCTATGCCACAGCGCTGGCTCCTCTTTGTTCTTTTATACTACCATTAGCTACTGTACATAGTTTTGTTATGTTCTTTCCTCATGTGTATGTGAATTCCCAGAAGTATAAAGAGATGGAATAAAAAGGCATCATGAAACATCTTTTTGGATTCAAAAGAAAGGATGAGAACATATCAAAAGGAAACAGCAGTCAACTCAAAGGGGCTCCCACTGGCCAAATATGGGATAATTGGAGCATGAAAATCAGTAATAATAAGAGATTAGAATTTACTGAATAAAGAATCCATTAATTCACACTGATACAAACGAATAAATGGGAGTAAGACTATGAAGTACCTCTCTGTGATAGAAAGCCAATTATAAAAGTAGAGGGAATGATGAAATTAAAAATCACTATTTGATGACCATATATCAGTTATTACTGATTCAGGCAAGAGTCATCAGTGGATGCTAAAATTACAATATGGAAGTTTGAAGAGTAACTAAATATTTACGTGGTCTCAAGGTAGCAGACACTTACTAATTAAAAAGTATAAAATAGAGAAAGCATCGTGGCATAGTGGGCTAAACCTCCGCCTGTGGCACCCGAATCCCATATGGGTGCTGGTTCAAGTCCTAGCTGCTCCTTTTCCAATCCAGCTCTCTGCTAAGGCCTGGGAAAGCAGTAGAAGATGGCCCAAGTGCTTGGGCCCCTGTGCCAGCATGAGAGACCTGGAGGAGGCTCCTGGCTCTTGGCTCCAGATCAGCTCAGCTTTGGCTGCTACAGCCATCTGGTGAGTGAACTAGAGGATGAAAGACCTTTCTCTTTCTCTCCCTCTCTCTGTCTGTAACTCTACCTCTCAAATAAATAAATAAAATCTTTTAACAACAACAACAACAAAAGGATAAAATAGTAACTTTACGGTAGAGAAATCTAGATGATACCACCTTAATCCAATCATGATCACCGTTAACATCACAGTAATGAGCCAAATCAACACCTTGGAAGAACTCAGCATCACTTTTGTGATGTTCTGCCAAAAGTTATATTAATTTTAATCTAATGAAAGTATCAGACAAACCACAATTAAGACATTCTACAAAATGTGTGGCCTCTTCTAAAATGTTCATTTTATAAAATACAAAGACTCATAAACTATTACAGATTAAAGAAGATAAAAGAGCATGACAACTGAATATGAATAATCATTTTTTTTGCTATAAAGGACATAGCTCTGCAAACTGGTAAAATATGAATAATATGACAGACTACATAATAGTATTATATTGTACATTTTATGCTATGGTTATGTACAAGAAATCTTTATTGTTGGGAAATACAGACTTAAGCATTTAGGAATAAAGGAACTTCGTATCTACAACTACCTGTCAAAGAATTCAGGAAAAATTATATACACACACAAGGAGAAATGTAAGAATCAAGCAAATGTAGCAAAATGTTTATAGAAGAGCACCTTAGAATTCTTTGCACTATTATTTTAACTTTTCTATAAGTTTAATACTGTCAAAAAAATTGTAAAGTAACTGAACACCTATCTGAGAGAACCTAAAACTTTTCATCTGGGTCTCCTACTCAGGTTACTACAAAAAGGCAGTCATGCAAAGGAGTTGTCTGATACCTTGTTGTTTATGAAGCCGCTCCAACTCAGTCCTGAGATAATACATTTTCTTCTGGCGGGCTTCCCGGTCACTCTTTAGTTTTTCCCTCTCTTCAATAACCTACAAAGTATAAAATGGGAAAGAGTCCTGCAGCCTCTGACATCCTCCCTTTTCTACTGCTCTTTTCAAGAAGCCCTCATGCTAGACATTATCTAAACCTAAGGATCAAATGCAGGGGGCTGGCGCTGTGGCATACTGGGTAAAGTCGCCACCTGCAGTGCCGGCATCCCATATGGGCACCAGTTTCAGTCCCGGTTGCTCCACTTCCAATCCAGCTCTCTGCTGTGGCCTGGGAAAGCAGTAGAAGGTGGCCCAAGTCCTTGGGCCCCTGCACCCATGTGGGAGACCTGGAGGAAGCTCCTGGCTCCTAGCTTCAGATCGGTGCAGCTCCGGCCATTGTGGCCAATTGGGGAGTGAACCAGCAGATGGAAGACCTGTCTTCTCTGCCTCTCCTCTCTCTGTGTAACTCTGACTTTCAAATAAATAAGTAAATCTTTAAAAAAAAAAAATCAAATGCCTGTAGAGTAAGGAGCTTCCTGATAGTCAAATTAGTATTTCATTCTAACCTAAGTCCCAGAATAGAATTATCCAGTGTAGTTCTACACTGTCCATAAAGTATTGCTTTTATGGAAGAACATCCTAAAGCCACTAACAGGAACTATTTAATAAAGGTCTGAGCCCAGAGGGAACCCTGGAGAAGGAAACTAGTAGGTGTTAGGGGTGAGGGACACTATTAGTTGCATTGCATTCAACTCTCACAATATTTTCTCTATTCTACCACACAAAACTGAAGATACGCAAGATTAGGTAACAAGTTACACAATAAAAGTGGATTTGAAATCCAGGTATATCTTCTCTAAAGCTCAAGGCCTACGGTATCACTACACCTAATGGAAAAAAGCAAATATGCCTTATCTATACTAAATCAGTGAGAAAAAGCTATGTATTTTCAGCCCTGACTCAAGTCCCAGGATCTTAAAGAGAAAGTGCTCAGTTCTCAAAAACTTTATTAAACCTATTCCCCCTTTTCCCAAAAGGCTTCAATAAAACTTAAGACTGAAGTTCAGAGTATCTGACTACAACAGAAAATTTTTGTCTTTTTTTTTTTTTTTTTTTTTTGACAGGCAGAGTGGAGAGAGAGAGAGAGAGATCTTCCTTTTGCCATTGGTTCACCCTCCAATGGCCGCCATGGCTGGCGCGCTGTGGCCTGCACACTGCGCTGATCCGAAGGCAGGAGCCAGATGCTTCTCCTGGTCTCTCATGGGGTGCAGGGCCCAAGCACTTGGGCCATCCTCCACTGCCTTCCCTGGCCACAGCAGAGAGCTGGCCTGGAAGAGGGGCAACCAGGAAAGAATCTGGCGCCCTGACCGGGACTAGAACCCGGTGTGCCGGCACCGTTAGGTAGAGGATTAGCCTATTGAGCCGCAGCGCCGGCCAATTTTTGTCTTTTCAAGGATTAAACTTTGTACTGGGAAAAAAACCAAAATGGCCCTCCAATTTTTCCTTTTTGTTTTCTCAGGTATTATTTTAAGAGGAAACCAAATTTATACACCTTATATTTTTATGTTCCTAAACCGAGTTATTAGCTATTAACAGTACATATTAATTTTTCCACTCAAAATTTTTCTCTGTATTCTTCATCCCTACATAACTTTCACTTCCTACTCTAATACATCTAGAATTATTACATCTTTATCCAAGTTATTGCTCCCTTCCCATAGCCTGGAAACCCAGTGAACTTCGACAATATAAAAATTGCTTTCAGGGCCAGCGCCGTGGTGCAGCAGGTTAACGCCCTGGCCTGAAGCACCAGAATCCCATATGGGCGCCGGTTCTAGTCCCGGCTGCTCCATTTCCAATCCAGCTCTCTGTTATGGCCTAGGAAAGCAATGGAAGATGGCCCAAGTCCTTGGGCCCCTGCACCTGCATGGGAGACCCGGAAGAAGCTCCAAGCTCCTGGCTTCGGATCGGCACAGCTCTGGCCACTGTGCCATCTGGGGAGTGAACCAGTGGATGGAAGACCTCTCTCTCTCTCTCTCTCTGCCTCACCTCTCTCTAACTCTTTCAAATAAATAAATCTTAAAAAAAAAAAAAGGGCCGGCGCCGCGGCTCACTAGGCTAATCCTCCGCCTAGCGGCGCCGGCACACCAGGTTCTAGTCCCGGTCGGGGCGCCGGATTCTGTCCCGGTTGCCCCTCTTCCAGGCCAGCTCTCTGCTGTGGCCAGGGAGTGCAGTGGAGGATGGCCCAGGTGCTTGGGCCCTGCACCCCATGGGAGACCAGGAAAAGCACCTGGCTCCTGGCTCCTGCCATCGGATCAGCGCGGTGCGCCGGCCGCAGCGCGCCGGCCGCGGCGGCCATTGGAGGGTGAACCAACGGCAAAGGAAGACCTTTCTCTCTGTCTCTCTCTCTCACTGTCCACTCTGCCTGTCAAAAATAAAAAAAATAAAAAAAATAAAAAAAAAAAAAACTGCTTTCTCAGGGCTGGCACTGTGGTGTAGTGGGTAAAGCCTCCACCTGCAGTGCCAGCACCCCATATGGGCACCAGTTTGAGTCCTAATTGCTCCACTTCTGATCCAGCTCTCTGCTATGGCCTGGGCAAGCAGTAGAAGATGGCCCAAGTCCTTGGGCCCCTGCATCTGGTGGGAGATCCGGAAGAAGCTCCTGGCTCCTGACTTTGGATTGGCACAGCTCCAGCCTTTGTGGCCATCTGGGGAGTGAACTAGTGGTTGGAAGACCTCTCTCTCTGCCTTTGCCTCTCTGTAACTCTACCTTCTGAATAAATTATACATAAATCTTAAAAATAAATAAATAAAAGTGCTTTTTCAAATTAAAAAAAGGTCATAAAAGTCTGTTATTAGGGATGGTGCTATGGCATAGTAGGTTAATCATCTGCCTGTAGTACCAGCATCCCATATGGGCGTTGGTTCTAGTCCCTGCTGCTCCGCTTTCAATCCAGCTCTCTGCTATGGCCTGGGAAAACAGAAGATGATGGACTCAGTGCTTGGGCCCCTGCACCTGCATGGGAGACCGGGAGGAAGCTCCTGGCTCCTGATCAGTACAGTTCCGGCCATTGCAGCTTTTTGGGGAGTGAACCAGTGGAAGGAAGACCTTTCTCTCTGTCTCTCCCTCTGTCTGCAACTGTATGTCTTAAATAAATAAAATCTTTTTATTAAAAATTTATTTATTTGAAAGGCAAAATTATAGATAGGCAGAGGCAGAAAGAAAGAAAGAGAGAAAGAGAAAAAGAGAGAGAGAAAGTGTCTGTCTTCCATCCACTGGTTCACTTCCCAGATGGCCACAACAGCCAGAGCTGCACTGATCTGAAGCCAGGAGCTTCTTCAAGGTCTCCCATGTGGGTGCAGGGGCCCAAGGACTTGGGCCATTTTCTACTGCTTTCCCAGGCTACAGCAGAGTAGTGGATCAGAAGTGGAACAGCCAGGTCTTGAACCGGCACCAATGAAATGCTGGCACTCAGGCATCTACCCACTATGCCACAGTGCCAGCCCCAATAAAATCTTAAAAAAAAAAAAAAAAAAAAGTCTGTTATTACTCCTGGACTCTAAGATAAACCAGAATAGGCTTATTTTCTGGTTTGTTTTAATTATTAGCTTTCAACATCCATAATCACTACAGAACGATCCACAATTCACTGGGATAAAACAGATTTATTGATTCTCCTTCACCCAACTCAATTTTTGTTTTCTATCCTCTATAGAAGTCATTTGAAAACTTCAAATCTTCTAGTTCCTACCTAGAGTGGTCTAAGACAATTAATATAGAGAAATAAACCTTAATAATGTAGGGAGGGCATGAGCATTTGGGGAAGTGGCCAAGATGCCACCTGCATCCCATTTTGGAGAGCCTGGGTTTAAGCCTCAGCTCTGCTCTTTATTCCAGCTTCCTGTTATCGCACACCTTAGAAGGCAATAGGTGGCTGAGTCCTTGGCACCCATGTGGGAGATCTGGATTGAGTCCTGGCTCCCAGCCTTCACCTGGCCCAACTGTCTATTATGGGCATTTGGGTAGTAAACCAGTGGTTGGGAGCTCTCTCTCTCCACCTCTCAAATAAATTAAAAATATTTAAAAGCCTGGTAATCACAGTGGGACATAGGGTCAGACTTTCTTTTAGCTGTAGTGGCAGAACATGCAAGAACAGAGGAGCTATACACAGTACTCAGGGTGATGACAGCAAACTTGAAAGGGTGAAAAGTGACAGGGCCTTATAAATTTTCAATCCCCTCTAAAAGATAAATATAAATTTATGTTAAAATAGACACAGAATGTCCAAAGCAAATATTTACCTTCTGCTTCTGGGATGCACGGTTTTTCTCATCAGAGATCTTCTCTGGATTATATCTTATGAGTGAAGGGATGGACATCTGGACAGGCACTTGGGCAACAGGAATTGAGCCTAGCACTGACTCCTCTTGTTTGGGTTCGTGAGGAGTCACAGTGGGGATCACACGGAGATTGGGACGACTACGAGTAGCTTGTTTGGTTACTGGCATTATCCTGTGTGGTTCAGATAGAGGGTGGTTTGATGGTTGGGAGGTGGGGTACATGGGCCATCTTGAGGCTGCATATGCCATATAGTGCCTATAGGCATCAAAGGAAGTAGGGGGAATGGCAGGTCCCTGGTAGTTTGAAGGTATCCGGGCTGCAGCAAACTGAGAGGCCCTTGGCATATGAAACTGAGATAAAGAAGCAGAATGTGGAAGTCTAATTGGGGTAGATGGGGCTGATGGCAACAAGCACCTGACTGTAACAGATGACTGAAACCCACTGCCAACCATGTCTGGTCTTGAAATATGACCCACTGGATGGTCAGATTTTAGGAATGGAGGGCTATTTTGTGTGAGCAGGTAAGGATCCACAGGGGAGGCTGGGTGCGGATGGGACACCTCTGGAGAGTGCGTATTGCTATGGTGTGCCTCCCTACTCTCCAGTCTGTGGGGATCTGAGGAACGGCGGTCAGATGAGAAGTGCTGGTCAACTGAGGAACGGCGGTCAGATGAGAAGTGCTGGTCAACTGAGGAACGGCGGTCAGCTGAAGAGCGTGATGATGGTTTTTTGCCATGAAGTCGTTCCTGGGTACGCGCAGCCAGTTTACTGATCTCTGCCACACCAATGTCTAGCCCTATGGTCTTCAGTAAGTCATGAATCTTGGCATATTCTGGATTAGTCTCTTCTAGAGATTCTAGCTTTATGGTTGGAGCTGAAGAGGGTAGGGAGCTTGCCTTCTGCCTCATAATTTCACTCTCAGAGCCCCCAAGGGGCTTTGGTGGGGACTCTGACTTTAAATCCTCTTCTTCATCGCCATAGAGAAATTTCTCCTCATCCTCAATGTCAGGGAAGCTACGTCGCCTTTTTTCTTGTGTACTGGTAGAATCAGCTAACATGCTCAGAATGCGGGAAAAACCACTACCATCCTCGCTGGCTCTCTCATGGGGCAGCAAAAAGTCTGTGTGTCGTTCAGGTCCCTCAGCCTTCAAATCCAATTTCTCCTTGCGGCATAAAAAACTTCCAAAATTTTCTCTGTGAGGACTGCTGTCTTTGGGCATCCCAGAAAGGGTACCCCATTGGTAGAGGTTGCCATGAGGTTCTTTCAAGGCAGTCTCTGCCATAGTTCCCTTGTTCTCAATCTCTGAGGCAAAAGCAGCAATAGCACCACTCAGTGGAAGAGATGGGTGTGAAGAGTAGAGAGGGTGATCCTGGCTGGAGCTGGTAGTGCTGGAAAAATTCTCAAGCTGCAAAGACAAACAACTAATTTAGCTCCTACACAGAATTTCAGAACACAAGGAAAAACTGTTTTTCCTGAATTAATACAGGATATATATATATATATATATATATATCAGTCTAGATATAAGGGAGAAGACTATCGTTAGCCAGGTTCAAGATTTCTGCACATCTCTCTGCTGTACCAAGGAGAAACCAGAAGTGAGGCAGATTGGATAGAATCCTCACCTTTGCTCATTTACCATAGTCTTCATCAAGGAATTTGAATAAAACATGATTTTAGAGATCCCTGGCTTGTTTTCTTTTCTATGGGTCCCCACAAAAAAAGCATAAAAATGGAGCTGCTTTACAATGGGGACAGAAACTGTGGACTCCTAATTCACCAGCTCCTCCTGACTTCTCTAGGGACCTTTTTCTGAAGCTTTAAGCTCCTAAGAGGATGGCTAAAAACTAGTGGACCTGCCTGGTCACCTTTTCATACAAAGGAAAAAATATCAAGACCCAGAATGGTGAGGTGATCTGTCTAAAACCCACACAGCAAGTTGGTAGCAGAGGTGGGTCGGAAATCAGAAGCATCTGATTTCTGGTTTAATGTCCTGCAATTCATATACTTTGTCTTCTTTCTAAAAACAGATGAGAAAATTCAGGTCAACTCCTACCCTTGCCCTTCACACTTCATTTCTAAGAAACCCATATTCAAAGATTCCTTTCAGGGCTATCCAAAATTTAATGAAAAAAGAACAGATACTCTTTGAAACATTTGCCTAAAAAACCTAATATATGGCAAGAGAAGAGCTCTACTGACACATTATGAGGCCTATAGTTTTGTTTGGGGAGCCTTAGAAGATATATTTCACTGACATAACAATGTTGGTCCAGTATTTATTACAAAGATAACATTAGGGACACAGCTCCAAGAAAAGTAACCAGGCTTTAAGATATCAAAGGGACTAGCAAGAGACTCTAGAAGAAATTCAACAGAGACCTGCATAGAAGGCTCCACGTCTACCTCAATCCGCTTCTTCAGAATGGATTTCTTGGGCATCACAGATACTTCCTCAGGCCGATGCAAAGAATACCCTGGCTCTGCTGCCGTCAGGACACCTGACAATCCAGGGATGGAACAACCAGTGTCGCCGCCATCCACTCCCACCAGTTCCTGACTCAAGCTCCTACTCCGTTCCTCCTCTTCCTCTCGTTTTCGCCTGGCAAGGTCCAGCTCTCGAAACTCGGGGTCTAGAAACCTAGGACTTGGGCTTCGTCTCCGTTGTCGATAGTTCCGAGTCCCTGATGTAAAACTTGGGTGCTCCCCTCCCACGCTGTGTATCTTCTCAGTGTCATCATAACGGGGCCTTTTGGCCTCCCGGTTCCTTTCCTCAGATCGTACAGAGTACGAGCCTTTGAGTTTGTCTCTGTTCCGTTCTGTACCCCGCAAGAGCTCATCATGACAACTGATATGGGGACTATAATCAGATCGATGCAGGAAAGTTTCTCTCGTTCGGTAGTCATCAAGTTGTTCCAAGAAGGGACTGAGAGGTCTCTCTTCCCGGGAAATGTATCGCTCAAGACCACGAGAGCATTGGGAGCTTCTAGTGAAGACAGAATCATCAGTCAGGTCATCCCTGAGGAAAGAGAAAGTACCAGTAAATAGAACGGACTTGGAAAAAGCAAGATTAGACAAGGATGAGAAACACATTTGGAAATGGATTATAGACTGCTTAGAGAAAAAGACAATAACCATAAAGTACAAGAATAGATCTATGTCTAATTTGTGGAACTTTTCCTATCTCTTTCCCCAGGGACATAGCAGCTTTATTAGCCTCTAATCAAGGGGTGATATGAGGATACTTCAAAAAGTTCATGGAAATGGAATTGAAAGAAAAGCCTGTTTTGGTGGAAAAAAATTTTGAAATCCACGCACAGAGTAGTCCTGGAAAAGATCAATGGAAACTGCTTAGTATGAAAAAAATTATGTAGATTTGAAAAAAAAAAAAACTGCATCCAAATAATTACTTTTGTTTTCATTTTCCACAAAATTTTAAAAAGATTTCATTTATTTATTTGAGAGGTACGAGCTACAGACAGAGAGAGGAGAGGCAGAGAGAAAGGTCTTCCATCTGCTGGTGCATTCCCCAAATGGCAGCAATGGCCAGAGCTGAGCTGATCTGAAGCCGGGAGCCAGGAGCTTCTTCTGGATCTCTCATGTGCACAGGTGGCAGGGGCCCAAGCACTTGGGCTATCTTCCACTGCTTTTCCAGGCCATAGTAGAGAGCTGGACCAGAAGAAGAGCAGCCAGGACTCGAACTGGTGCCCATATGGGATGCCAGCGCCGTACGCAGAGGCTTAGCCCACTACACCACAGTGATGGCCACCAATTTTTTTTAATGATTTATTTTATTTATTTGAAAGGCACTGTTTGTTTAGAGATAAAGAGGGAGAGACAGAGATCTCCCACTTGCTGGTTCACTCTCCAAATGGCTACAACGGCCAGGGCTAGGCTAGCCAGGAGCCAGGAGCCTCCTCTGGGTCTCTCACCGGGGAGCAGGGGCCCAAGGACTTGGGCCATCTCCCTGCTTTCCCAAGCACATTAGCAGGGAGTTGAACTGGAATTGGAGCAGCTGGGACTCAAACAGGAACCTGGATGGGATGCCACAAAGCCAACCCCCTCTTCAAGGTTTTTGAAATACCCTTTCATTTCTTTTAAGATTTATTTTTTATTTCTTTGAAATGCAGAGAGAGAGAGAGAGAGAGAGAGAGGGACAGAGAGATATCTTCCATCCACTGGTTCACTCCTCAAATGGCCGCAACATCTGGGGCTGGGCAGGGCCAAAGCTAGGAGCTCAAAGTTTCTTCCAGGTTTCCTACATGGGTGCAGGGGCCTAAGGACTTGGGCCATCATCTGGTGCCTTCCCAGGCACATTAACAGGGAGCTGAGGATGCCAGCATCGCAGACAGAGGCTTAACATACTATGCCACAACACAGACCCAAAGTATCAGTTTTTTAATTTTTATTTTTTTATTATTTTAAAAATTTGTTTGACAGGTAGATTTATAGACAGTGAGAGAGAGAGAAAGGTCTTCCTTCCGTTGGTTCACTCCCCAAATGGCTGCCACGGCCGGAGCTGTGCCAATCCGAAGCCAGGAGCCAGGTGCTTCTTGCTGGTCTCCCATGCGGGTGCAGGGGCCCAAGCACCTGGGCCATCCTCCACTGCCCTACTGGGCCACAGCAGAGAGCTAGACTGGAAGAGGAGCAACCGGTACTAGAACCCGGTGCCCATATGGGATGCCGGTGCCGCAGGTGGAGGATTAACCAAGTGAGCCACGTCACTGGCCCAAAGTACTCTTTTACTACCAATATACCTAGACAGAACTCTTAAGCTAATTTCTTCGACTAAATTTTGTGGATGCAGAGTATCATGCCAGGGTTTAGGAGATGTGAAAACACCACCAAAAGACTAGAGTCATAGGTTACCTAACACCATACTAGATAATACTAGCTCCTAAAAATATGCTCTGGGGGCCTGCAGTGCTGGCATTCCACATGGGCGCTGGTTCGAGACCTGGCTGCTCTATTTCTGACCTAATTCTCTGCTATAGCCAGGGAAAGCAGTAGAAGATGGCCCAAGTCCTTGGGCCCCTGCACCCACGTGGGAGACCAGAAAGAAGCTCCTGGCTCCTGGCTCCTGGCTTCAGATTGGTGCAGCTCCAGCTGTTGCGGCCAACTGGGGATTGAACCATCGGATGGAAGACCTCTCTCTGTCTCTCTCTCTGCCTCTCCTTCTCTCTCTGCATAACTGTGTAACTCTGACTTTCAGATAAATAAGTAAATCTTTAAAAGAAAAAATGTGGTCTGGACCTATAGCATCAGCATTAACTGGGAATTTGCTAGAAATACAGATTCTCGGGCTCTATCTCAGGCCTAATGAACCAGAATCCATATTTAGCAAGATTTTCAGGTGATCTGTATGCACTTAAACCTTTAAGAAACATCAGTTCAATTTTTTTTAAGATTTACTTATTTTATTTGAAAGGCAGATTTATAAAGAGGCAGAGGTAGAAAGATAGAGAGAGAGAGAGAGGTCTACTATCTGCTGGATCACTCCCCAGATGGCCGCAATGGCCAGGGCTGATCCGGATCCGAAGCCAGGAGCCAGGGGCGTCCTCTGGGTCTCCCACGCTGGTGCAGGGCCATCTTCCACTGCTTTCCCAGGTCATAGCAGAGAGCTAGATTGAAGTGGAGCAGCTGGGACACAAACTGGTGCTCACATGGGATTGCCGGCACTGTAGGCGGCCACTTTACTTACTATGCCACAGCACTGGCCCCAGATTAATGGCTTTTAAGATGTTCCACAGAAATTCCAAATAGTTTAAGAAGGGGCCAAGTATTGTGGTGAAGCAGGTAAAGCTGCTGCCACCTGTGATGCCAGAATCTCATATTGGTGTCAGTTCAAGATCCAGCTGCTCTACTTCCAATCCAGCTCCCTGCCAATGTGCCTGGGAAAGCAGCAAAAGATGGCCCACATGCTCAGGCCCCTGTACCCATGTGGGAGACCTAGAAAAAGCTCCTGACTCCTGGCTTTGACATGGCCCAGCTCCATCTGTTGCAGTCATTTGGAGAGTGAATCAGTGGATGGAAGATATCTGCCTCCCTCTCTCTCTCTCCCTCCCCCCCCCTTTCATTGTGTAACTCTGATTTCAAATAAATAAATAAATCTTAAAAAAAAAAAAGTGTAAAAAGCTACCTAATGGAGAAGGTGCTAGGAAAGCAGAACCAGCAGGGCTCTGGCCTATTACCTCACTTAACTCATACTGGTCTCAATTTTCTGTCTATATACTAAAGTTCTGTATAATACTTAGCTGAAAAAAGGGGGTGTCATTGTAGGAAAATTCTTTTAACTACTGATCTATCTAATTAGCACGATTTTCTCATAAGTTTTAGAAGATACTCCAATGCTTTGTTTTGCTGGCTCACATATTAACAACCACAAAACTCCCTTATTGGCCTGTTTTGTCACACTCTCTCCTTCCTTGTCTGGAAACCCACAAGCACATGCTAATCTTGTGCCCAGGAAAGCAAGTGTTTTGGCTCACTGTACCTTCTAATTTCATGGAAGTACCAAAGTCTCAAATTTTGTGGTGTGAAGAAAAATACAAGATGGGAAAGCTGTTCTTTTAGCTCAGAGTTCTATACCACATATAACACAAAATCTTCTTGGGCACTATGGACACAGAACTTCTATGATCTAAAAAGAAATTTTCTAACTTAAATCACAGATAGAAATAATAAATAAATAAATAAATACTTTAAGCATGTAACTTTTGGGCAAACTGAATAAAAGTGTTTCCAACTACTCACATTCCAGAGTAAATTATTGGTGTCTTTTATACTTTTTGGTAGCCACTTTTTGGTTTTTTGTGTATTTCTAAAAATGACTTTTCTTCCCCCCCCCCCCCTTTTTTTTTTTTTTTTGACAGAGTGGATAGTGAGAGAGAGAGAGACAGAGAGAAAGGTCTTCCTTTTTGCCGTTGGTCCACCCTCCAATGGCCGCCATGGTGATCCGAGGCCAGGAGCCAAGTGCTTCTCCTGGTCTCCCATGGAGTGCAGGCCCCAAGGACTTGGGCCATCCTCCACTGCACTCCCAGGCCATAGCAGAGAGCTGGCCTGGAAGAGGGGCAACCGGGACAGAATCCGGCACCCTGACTGGGACTACAACTTGGTGTGCCGGCGCCGCAGGCGGAGGATTAGCCTATTGAGCCGCGGTGCCGGCTTTTCTTCCTTTTTTAATAGTTGTTTATCTCGGGCTAGCACTGTGGTGCAGCAGGTAAAGCCACTGCCTGCAGTGGCATCCCATGTGGGCGCCAGTTCAAGTCTCAGCTGCTCTACTTCTGATCCAGCTTCCTGCTAATATGCCTGGGAAAGCAGTGGAGGATGGTCCAAGTCCTTGGTACCCTGCACCCACGTGGCAGACCCAGAGGAAGCTCCTGGATCCTGGCTTTGGATCAGCTCAGCTCTGGCCATTCTGGCTATTTGGGGAGTGAACCAGTGGATAGAAGACCTCTCTTTCTGTCTCTACCTCTCTCTGTAACTCAAATAAATAAAATAAAAAAATTTTAAAAATATTTATCTCGAGCCGGCTCCGCGGCTCACTAGGCTAATCCTCCGCCTTGTGGCACCGGCACACCGGGTTCTAGTCCCGGTCAGGGCACCAGATTCTGTCCCGGTTGCCCCTCTTCCAGGCCAGCTCTCTGCTGTGGCCAGGGAGTGCAGTGGAGGATGGCCCAAGTGCTTGGGCCCTGCACCCCATGGGAGACCAGGGTAAGTACCTGACTCCTGCCATTGGATCAGCACGGTGCGCCAGCCGCAGCGCGCCGGCCGCGGCGGCCACTGGAGGGTGAACCAACGGCAAAGGAAGACCTTTCTCTCTGTCTCTCTCTCTCACTGTCCACTCTGCCTGTCAAAAAAAAAAATTATCTCTAAGACACTACCAGAATATCAAAAAGTTGCCTTTTATTATTTACCAGTCCTGTCTTTGTTCAAGTTGTAAAACTGGGCAACAGCTATAAATATTTTTATTTTTATTTATTTATTTTTATTTTTTGACAGGCAGAGTGCATAGTGAGAGAGAGAGAGAGAGAGAGAAAGGTCTTCCTTTTGCCGTTGGTTCACCCTCCAATGGCCGCCGCGGCTGGCGCACCGCGCTGTTCCGAAGGCAGGAGCCAGGTGCTTCTCCTGGTCTCCCAAGGGGTGCAGGGCCCAAGCACTTGGGCCATCCTCCACTGCACTCCCTGGCCACAGCAGAGAGCTGGCCTGGAAGAGGGGCAACCGGGAAAGAATCCGGCACCCCAACCAGGACTAGAACCCAGTGTGCCGGTGCCACAAGGCGGAGGATTAGCCTAGTGAGCCGAGGCTCCAGCCAACAACAGCTATAAATAACTACATGAGGGTATCAGGAATAAACTTTACCACCTCCTCTACAAAGAATGCCACCTGTGAGAATCCAGAATCTGGGGAATTTTGAGATGGCAATATAATATTAAATGGATAGAAATGAGAAAGAACCAAGGATGATCTCTACAGTCAGACATAACTAGAGTAGAAATTTTACTCTGTAGGTCTGTCAACAATGAACACACTATATTTAAGAAAGAATATCATAGGCCGGCGCCGCGGCTCACTAGGCTAATCCTCCGCCTAGCGGCGCCGGCACACCGGGTTCTAGTCCCGGTCGGGGCGCCGGATTCTGTCCCGGTTGCCCCTCTTCCAGGCCAGCCCTCTGCTGTGGCCAGGGAGTGCAGTGGAGGATGGCCCAGGTGCTTGGGCCCTGCACCCCATGGGAGACCAGGAAAAAGCACCTGGCTCCTGGCTCCTGCCATCGGATCAGCGCGGTGCGCCGGCCGCAGCGCGCCGACCGCGGCGGCCATTGGAGGGTGAACCAACGGCAAAGGAAGACCTTTCTCTCTGTCTCTCTCTCTCACTGTCCACTCTGCCTGTCAAAAAAAAAAAAAAAGAAAAAAAAAAAAAAGAAAGAATATCATGACTTGAGACACTCCACTGCTAAAATGCCATCTACTACACAGAAAAGGTCAAGTCCTGCTCATATTAGTTTAGGGGAAAAACATAGGCTACATGGATAGCGGCAAGTTCATCCATGCTCCCATGTTCAGCTCACCTCTAGCCTAATATCTACTCACCTCTAAATATAAAGAAGCTAAATATGAGAAGGGTCTCAGAAAGCCTATGTACAGACTTAGAATCTCCGTCAAAATGAGGCACAAAACAATGAACAAGGCATAAAATAGTTAAAAAAAAAAAAAAAAGAGCAACCATGTAAATACAGGCAGAAATCACATTGGTTATTCTGTCCTCCTTTCTCAGGATTCCCAAAAGATAAGAAAGAGGACTGGCTGCAGAAAGAATGAGCCCCCCACATCTCTTATAGCTCGGAATACTTTGGTGAGACACACTCTCTGAAAGCCTTGGTTAAGTCCAAGTGTTTTCTAAAATAAGATCTATTCAAAAAAACTGATCAGTAGCTGGCATTGTGGCACAGTGGGGTTAAGCTGCTGCCTTCAATGCCTACATCCAATATGAGCATCAGCTCAAGTCTCAGCTGCTGTACTTCTGATCCAGCTTCCTGCTAACGTGCCTGAGAAAGCAGCAAAAGATGTTCCAGGTAACCGATCCTCTGCCATCCATGTGGGAGACCTGGATGAAGTTCCAGGCTCCTAGCTTTGACCTGGCTTAGCCTGAGCCATTGTGGCCATTTGGAGAGTAAACGACGGGGCTGGCACTGTAGCCTAGTGGTAATGCTGCCGCCTGCAGTGCCGACATCCTATATGTGCGCTGGTTCAAGTCTTCGTTGCTCCACTGCCGATCCGCTCTCTGCTATGGCCTGGGAAAGCAGTAGAAGATGGCCAAAGTCCTTGGGCCCCTGCAGCTGCGTGGGAACCCTGGAAAAAGCTCCTGGCTCCTGGCTTCAGATCAGCGCAGCTCCGGTCATTGCAGCTACTGGGGAGTGTACTAGAAGATGGAAGACCTATCTCTCTCTGTGTAACTCTTTCTTTTTTTTTTTTTTTTTTTTTGGACAGGCAGAGTGCATAGTGAGAGAGAGAGACAGAGAGAAAGATCTTCCTTTTGCCGTTGGTTCACCCTCAATGGCCACCACGGCTGGCACGCTGCGGCCTGCGCACCGTGCTGATCCTAAGGCAGGAGCCAGGTGCTTCTCCTGGTCTCCCATGGGGTGCAGGGCCCAAGCACTTGGCCATCCTCCACTGCACTCCCGGGCCACAGCAGAGAGCTGGCCTGGAAGAGGAGCAACCAGGAAAGAATCCAGCACCCCAACCAGGACTAGAACCTGGTGTGCCGGTACCGCTAGGTGGAGGATTAACCTATTGAGCCGCGGTGCCGGCCAAATAAATCTTTTTTTTTTTTTTTTTAAAGAATTCCATGAATGGAGCATTTAATGTGTAAAGTACTCTGCAGAAAAGAAGAAACTGACCTCATATGCACAAGATTTTAGAATCCAAATGTTCTAGAATTTTTCAACCTGTTCATACTCTCTTTTACAACAAGTTATTGTCCTACTCATAGGGCTGCTAAGGTGAGGATACTAACAGCCCTGGCAACTTGCCTATCACTCCAATCTGATATAAAACAAAAGATTCAATAAAAGAAAAGAAAAAAAATTAGAGTCTCAAGAAAAAATAAACATCTACATACAAAGGATAGAATGGCCTATTTTCATTAGGTGGAGATTAGACTCGCTGTCAGGAAACATTGTGAGTGTGCCAATGGGCCTGTGGCCTGGTTTTAGGGGATAGTAATTATACAGAAACCATATTAAAAAGAAAAGAACCCAATGTGTAGGGAACAAAAGTATAACGAAAGAAGGGCTTTGTACCTTCATTCAGAACTTTAATCTCACCTTCTCTACAGTAAACCTATCTCTCAGAAATATCTGACTCTGGAAGGAAGACTATTGCCCCAAAATCTTTAAGAGAAAAATTTAGTTTTTGTAATTTAAAAAGATAAATGGTCATCTGAAACACACATGCACACCACAGTTTATATAAAAGGAAGGTGATACCTTATGTTACCAAGAGGAAATACTGAAGTTACTTCAAAACCTCATACAGGAAGGAAGAGAATCATACCACGCACCAACTACCCAGACAGCCTACTCAATCATTTCCCAAAATAGAAACAGTTGGAAGGGCAAGGGCTGTTGCCTCAGTTAAGTAATATGGTCACATACACTCTCTTCAGGAGCTTCAGTGTTATATGTCCTGCCTTGCTTCCCTACACCCATAGCTGCTGGAGCTTTGAAGTAAACATGGAAGCACTGGTCCTCAGACTTCCCGCCCAGCTATCTCCTACTTGCCTGCCTGTGCTCTGTGTACCTCTGAAAGATAGTCTCCGTTTGAAAATATATTACCTTCACTTACTGTTGTGTTAACCATTTGTGAAAATTTCCAATGTGTTGGACAGAGACCATAACAGACTCAGAAAGAGTGCTTTCTTGCACTTTCATCCTTACTTTTTGACTTTTCTGAGGTAAAAAATACCTAACATGATTACTTACTTCCCATATAAAGTTCCTAGCACCTGAGGTCTTTATTTTGACACCCCAGGAGTATGTCCTTCTTCAGGACTCTGTAGTTGTAAGGTAATAACTGTACTTAAGCATTTTTAAAGATCTCTAATTTGGGGCCAGCACTGTGCTGAGCAGTGCCAGCATCCCATATGGGTATCAGTTCAAGTGCTGGCTTCTCCATTTCCCATACAGCTTCCTACTAATGTGCCTGGGAAAACAGCAAAAGATGGTCCAAGCACTTGAGCTCCTACACTCACATGGGAGACCTAGAAGCTCCTGGCTCCAGACTGGCCCAGCTCTGGCCATCATGGCCATTTGGGGAGTGAACCAGCGGATGGAAGATCTCGCTCCCACCACCCTTCTCTGTAATTCTTTCAAATAAATAAATAAATCTTTAAAAAATTATGAAAAAAATCTGTACTAATGCTTTATCTATTTAATATACATACATGTATTAGACATGAATTTATTTAAACCCTTTCTGAATCTGTTTCACCCTGCACAAGCTAAAATATATATACATAAGGGACCTGTTGGTATTTTCAGTATTTTATAATCTACACCACCTCAACTGTTTTTGATTTGTGAGAACTCTGATTATATCTTTATCATCTTCATTCTAGATTAAAAAAAAAAAAAAAAGTCTTTTTGGTTTAACAGAGAGAAGAACAGATCTTCCATCTGCTGGCTCGCTCCCCAGATGGCTGCAACAGCCAAGGTTGGGGGCCAGGCTGAAGCCAGGAGCTTCTTCTGGGTCCCCCATGTGGGTACAGGGGTCCAAACACTTGGACCATCTTCTGCTGATTTCCTAGGCATATTAGCAGCCATTGTGGCCATTTGGAGAGTGAACCAGCAGATGGAAGACTTCTCTCTCTCTGCCTCTGTCTCTCTGTAATTCTGCCTTTCAAATAAGTAAATAAATCTTAAAAAAATTAGCAAGATTTTTTTTTAAAAGTGCAGCAACTGAGACTCAAACTGGCACCCATAGCATGCTGGCACTGCAGGCAGCAGCTTAACCATCTACACCACAGTGCCAGTTCCAAAGTCATTTTCATTTATTTATTTTTTTGAACAGAAGAATGACAGAGAGACAGAGATCTTCTATCTGCTGTTCACTCTCTGATATGCCCACAACAGCCAGGGCTAATCTGAGCCAAGCCAGAGCCACAAGCCAGAAATTCCATTCAGGTCTCTCATGTGGGTGGCAGGAACTCAAGCACGTTGGCAATCATTTGCTGCCTCCTAGGCATATTAGCCGGAAGCTGAATCATAAACAGAGGTGAGGGCTGGCACCTTGGTGTAGTGGGCTAAGGCCTCCTCCTGTGGCTCCAGCATCCCATATGGGAGCCAGTTTGAGTCCCAGCAGCTCCTCTTCAGATCCAGCTCTCTGCTGTGGCTGGGGAAAGCAATAGAAGATGGCCCAAGTGCTTGGGCCCCTGCACCCACATGGGAGACCCAGAAGCTCCTGGCTTCAGACTGGCCCAGCTCTGGCTGCTGCAGACATTTGGAGAATGAACTAGTGGATCGAAGACCTCTCTGTCTCTCCCTTTGTCTGTAATTCTACCTCTCAAAATAAATAAAACATTTTTAAAAAAGCAGCTCCATCCTGATCTTCCTAAGCAGTGACTTCACTCTCTGTACCACAACATCTGGCCCAAGATGACCTTTTTAAAGTCTTTTCTTCTATACAATTCATTCAGAAAGTCTCCCCACTCAGTCTTTTCCAATGTTACATTTTCTGTTAGACAAATGGACATGGGGATTAACTTCAGCGCTGGCACTAGCCTTTCAAACACATTATTCAGAAAACAGCAACACTTCTGCCTTCAAGGGTAGTACTAGCATAGTATACCCTGTTTTAGCTGCAGCCTACCTCTCCATGTCCTCCAGGTTATCCACTGGTGACCCCAACCGATCACTAAGCCGTCGCCGTTCAGGGGTGCTAACACAGAAGTGGTCATTGCCAACAGTGATCCTTAAGCTCTGTTCCAAAGAAGAGTCAGAACGCAGACCAGGAGAGCGTCTCTGTAAGATGAAAGTTCATATGGTAATCGATACAGTCAAGACACCTCTATACCCAAAAACATGCCTCAAAAACATGCCTCTCTTTAGTCAGAGTCATGGTCCAACAAGAAGAAGAAGAGAAATGGCTGTAAGATACTACTCCAAGAATAAAGCACTTTAAAAAAAAAAAAAAAACTGTCTTTTCTTAGCCATAAAAGCCCCAATCTCTGATTCTCCCAAACAGTGATCTCTCATATTTAATGGGTGTGGGAACACAGAACTGAATAAAGTCTCCTGCTCCCAGAGCCTAAACATTTCTAGTGAAAAAGACAAGCCCACAACAGGTTTTTTTTTTTTTTTTAAAGTACTTTTACCAGTGATAGGTGCTATAAAGTCATTAAAACGTAATAGCATGAGAGAGACAGGAGAGTTACTTCAGATAGAACAGAGAAGGCCTTCCTTCAGCCTTCAGCCTGAGACCTGGATGGTGAGATCTGATCTTGCCAAAACCAGGTAGAAAGAGGTTTCAGGCGAAGGGAAGAACTGCCTCTGTACTGAACTTGGCATGTTTGAGTAACAGCAGTATGTGTGTACACAGCAAAATGATAAGACAGGCAGAAACCATGGTTGGGAAAACATGAAGTTTTTCTTAGTGTAGTAAGAGCTACAGGAGAGTTTTAAGAGGGAGAATGACGCGATCTGACTGCTTTTCTTTCAGGTGCTCGTATTGTTCACTCCCGCACCTCCTTTATGTCTGTTTTCAAAGGTCACCTTCCTGGAAGGCCTTCCCTGGCTATCCTATCAAAAATTTTAACTCCCAGGGCCAGCACGGTGGCACATCAGGTTAAGCCCCTACCTATAATGTCAGTATCCCAAACAAGTGCCAGTTAGAGTACTGGCTGTTCCATTTCTGATCCAGCTCCCTACTAATGCACATGAGAAAGCAGCAGAAGATGGCCCAAGAGCCTGGGCCCCAGCCTTCCACATGGAAGACCAGGATGGAGTTCCAGGGTCCTGGTTTGGGCCTGGCTCAACCCCAGCCATTGCAGCCATTTAGGGAGTAAACTACCAGATGGAAAATCTCTCTCTGTAATTCTGCCTTTCAAATAAATAAACTTTTTTTTTTTTTTTAAGCAAACCAAGAGGGGGACTCCAAGAGGAAGACTTAAGAAAACTGTGATGGTGGAGTCTGTATAATGGATCTTCAAAAAAACATTTTTAACTGCTTTCTCCATTCTTTTCTCTCACTCAATCACATTTATCATAGCCTTTCTAACACCTCCATCTTATTAACTCTCTTCACCAGAAGGAAAAACTCTACAAGAAGTTTTTGGTCTGACTAGTTCTTTGGTGTATTGTGACATCCAAGAACAGAACCCACTGGATGCTCAAGAATATTTGTGAAATACATAAAATGAAAGCTTAAATAATTATTTAGACTTCTGCACACAGAATAAACTGGAGGGTGGCAAGAGTGAATTATAAAGGAGCCAAATGCAACAATCCAGGCAAGAGGGAATAGGGTTTAGGACCTAAGTGAAGACAACAGGACTGCTTTGGGGGTGCAATGTGGACGAAGAGCTAGCAGGTTAGACAGATAAGGTTAATCTGACAGATGACATATGGGAAGGGAGATGATGACTGTTTTTACTTAATGGAAGATGCCATTTGCTGAAACACAGAAGACTGAAGCAAATTTGTGCACTGGAGAAAAGGAGACTGTGGAAACAAATATTCTGTTCTCCTTGCTTCCGCTGCAGTTAAGTGACTGACACGCTCAACCTTAACCGTGATAATTCAACTTGGTTACATGTTAGAGCCACAGGAGAAAAGAGAAACTTTGTCACTGACGTCAAAAGAAAAAAAAATGATGAACTGAAAACAAAAACCACTTTCAAAACACCAGACCGTGCCCAGAGGTTCCGCTAGAGCCGTGTAGTGAGAGGTCGACCTTATGCCTCAACTCAACTTCCTAATCTCAGGCGCCGCTGCTCGGGCAGTGAAACCTAACGGTGCAAATCACGGGCTCCGGGATCGAGGCAGATGCGAGCTGAAGCACACACGGCTCCACTTGTCCCAAGATACGCAAGCCTCCCTGGGGTGGGTGTGGGGGTTCCTCGGCCGCCCCAGGCCTCCAAAGGTGGCCAGAGTGTACAGGGTGAAGCCGAACTCCTGGCGGTTAGCTCAACGAGTGGTGGTGGCCAGCCCCAGGGCTGTGGTTATGCACACTTCATTCCGGAGAGGCGGCACCGCTTTAGATCAGCTAACCGTTCACACCGCCGGCGTCCGGCCCGGCTCGGCCACCCAGCCGGACCTGCAGCTGCTCCCGCTAATAAGCTCCAGCGGGGGCACGCATCGCGGAACCTTGAGACGTCAACTCTCCCTAACAACCCCCGCGCCCCCGTCCTGGCAAACTTTTCCACACCTCACCCCGAGTCCTGAGGCTCGGAGCGCTCCCTCCCGACCCGGCGGTCCCCAGTCCGTTATAGTGGAAACGACGCTCCCGGGCGGACAGCAGCCTGCCGGCTCCGGCTAGCCCAGGGGGCCGAGGCGAGGTTTCCATTCAAGACCCCGGCCTGGAGGCCGCGGGGCGTTGCTGGAAGCGGGAACTCCGGCCGAAAGGGCTAGGGATGGAGGGAGTCCCGGGCGAGGGTGGGATTACCCGGCTGCCGCTGTCGCCTGGATGGTCTCCGCGGCCGTCCCGGGCGAAGTCGGCGCGGGACTCCCCTCGGCTGCTGCCTCGGAAGCCGGACGAGCCCGGCGGGAAGAGTCGTCGGCTCCGCGGCGGGGACGGGGAGCCGCGACGGGCCCGCGGCGGGGACGGGGAGCAGCGACGACCCCGCGGCGGGGACGGCGAGGCCCGGCGGCCGCGGGGCGGGGACGGGGAGCTGCGGCGACCCCGCGGCGGAGATGGCGAGGCCCGGCGGCTGCGGGGCCCTGAGGGCGAGCGGGGCCGGCGAGTCGGGGTCCGCAACGAGGAGGCGGAGGAGCAGGAGGGCGGTGGCGGCGAAGTGCGGCGGACGGGGCCTGAGGAAGAGCCGGAGCTGCGGCTGCTGCGAGGGCCGCCGCCGCCGCCGTCTTTAGGCCGGTGTGAGGAGACTGAGGAGCGGGCGCCGCTGCGGTACATGGCTCCGGCAGCAGCGGCCACGGCGGCAG
Organism: Oryctolagus cuniculus; assembly: GCF_964237555.1. NCBI lineage: Eukaryota > Metazoa > Chordata > Mammalia > Lagomorpha > Leporidae > Oryctolagus > Oryctolagus cuniculus. Next base: position 126,693,704 of record NC_091436.1, on the reverse strand, counting down.
CTCCGACCCGCGGGCGCCCTGGACGCGGGCCCCGAGCGCGCCGCCGCAGCTGCAGCCGCTGCCGCCACGGCCGCCGCGCGCCGCCCCCAGGGCAGCACCCTCCTCTCGGCCCGCGCCGGCCCTCGGGCCCGGCCAAGCGCGCCTCCGCAGCCGGCGGTTTGAGGGCGCGAGCACGCGTCCGACACACCCCTCCCGCCCTCAGGGCCTCCCAGCTCCTCTACTCTGGGAGCGGCCACAGGAGGCAGGAGAAGCGGGGCGGAGCGCAGGAGCTGGCGCGAGCCGGGGCGAGGGGAAGGGAGGGGAGGAGAGGGGAGAGGAGGGAGGGAGGAGAAGGGAAGCGCGCGCCCTGCGCTGCACACGCTCCGCCCCCAGCCCCGCAAGATGGCCGCCGCCGAACCACCCACTAGCCCTCCCCCGGCGGCCACGTGACCCCGGGGCCGCGCGCGCAGTGGGCGGGGCGGAAGAAAGGGCTCCGCCGGAGAGGAGCCCGTTCGTCCCGGGATGCCCGAGGCCACTGGACGCCGCTGTCTTCGGGACGGGCGTCTCCGCTCTTTCCCCTCAAGGCTGTTCGTTTGTGAGAGGGAAGTGAATGGTTACATGAGAGGAGGACTTAAATGACTCCCAGAGTGGCGGCCATTATGCAGCTCGGCAAAGGAGCCCACAGAAATCATGGTCCCCCGGGAACGGCCGACCGCCCGCAGTTTCCTGTCCAGTATCCTGAAATTAAAAGAAAAGCGCGGGTTGGAGGGAGGCGGAACCCGAAACAGACATCAGTAGGTTTTCCGAGAGATCTGTCAACCACGCATTCTGGAGCCCACGCGGGGATAGACAGGCCTGGGAGCTTGTCGTGAGAGATTCAGAAATGCTCTCTCCTCCCCGGACCTGTGACCGGAATGTTTCTGGATACAGGTGTCCGGTCTCTGCATCCTAAATGCAAAAGCCAGAAAACGGAAAGGCAACACACAAAAGAAATACTGTGGTCAGAGCATGAAAATAATGTTGACTCTAATGTTTCTGTCTACCAACTAGAAATAACGAGAAAATGGTATTTAATAAAAGCAAAGGCAGAACACAGGAAAATTTAATTATAAAATTTATATTGTCTAGTTCTTGCATAAAATTCAAAATATTTTCAATTTTACACGTTGTAGCACATGCTTACATCATAGTTGGGTAAAATGTTTTACTAGCTGATTTTTTTTTACACTTGGCGTATTTCACTCTTTATATGATCTTTATGCAATTTAAAAACCCATAAAAATTATTTTAATGAAAAAATACTAAAAGTCTTCCAGAGGTATACATATGCTCTGTCTTTATTAGCCTATATATGGGTTTTGGTTATCCATACTTTTGATGGCATCTAAGTAAATATGAAGAAAATGTGAGTTAGGGTGTATAGATACTTGGAATGAAGACATTTTAATCAGGGTTCATTATACTCTGTGTCAACTTTTCCTCCTCGATTTTGCCATACTGAGTTCGTATTTTTATCAAGGGAGCTATGGTCTATGATCCTCCTGGTCTGTGAGCCGAATTCTCTCCTACTTCCCCTTCCCAGCCGCCCTCTCGGTGGTTTCTGTCCTGTCTTTGGTGTAAGCTCTCACAGATCCCTTCACTTCTCAAGCAGCTTTCAGTCGCACAAGCAGTCTTACTGGATTTGCGAGAATGTCTAGTCCAGGGTCACAATGGAAACGTTATTCAAGCTGAAGGTTCTCCCCTCCCCTAGCTTCAGACTTGAAGCCTGCTTGTAAGGAAGGGAGGCGTGGAGGGCGGCTCCACATCCCTGCCTTTTCCCCTCGGAGTTTACTCTTCCTCTCCTACCGACCAGCCGCTAGTGCCCCACCCCACCCCCAGCCTAAGCGAGAGAGGGCACTAGAGGGAAGGCGCCCAGACTTCCTGGTTGGTGCAGGTCGCTGTTGTCGTCTAAAACTGGTTCCCTACGGACATGGAAGATTCACGTATGTTAGCACTTTGTGGGCTTCTTGAGGACTCTCTTGCTAGGACCAAGGCAATGTCTTTTCTCTAGCTGTCTGTCTGTAATTCCCCTCCCTCGAGTTGATATCCTGGAGGCACATGCCATCCAGCAGTCACTGGAGGTGTGGGGAGGCCGCCGGGTCTGGGCATCTAACATGGGATAATTAAATTTAAATATTTTTAAAAATTCTATGAGGGAAGGCAAGAGAAGTGAGAGAGAGAGAGAGAAAGCGAGCGAGTATGTGTGTGCTCTAGGTCCCATCCGCTAGTTCACTTCCCAAATGCCGTCAATGGGCCACACCAAAGCCAGGATCTAGGAACTCAATTCAGGTAGCAGGAACCTAGTTCTGGAGTCCCCACTGCTGCCTCCCAGGGAAGGGAAGAAGCTGGAATCAGGAGCCAGGTACTTCAGCATGGGACTGAGGGTCTTAACTGATGACTTAACTGCTAGGCCAAATACCCCCTCAGAATCCCTTTTGAGTAACTCCAAGTTGGTTGCCTTCTTGGTACTCTGGGGCTCACTGATTAACTGAATCATTGCCCTGCTGGCAGAGGGAGTCCAGGTGGCTCCGCATGCAACCCGCTGTACTTGCCACCCCAGCACAGCTGGGCTTGCCTGTGGACTTCCCTCCCGTGCATCAGTCCCTGTGGACCTCCCAACCAGGAGAGACAAGCCAGGCATTCTGACAGGTCCTAGTGGAGGACTGGATCTCACCTGACTTTTGGCCAAGAGCTCTCACTCTCTGGGGAAAATACAGGCCCCTTAGGCAACTCTTCAACATAACCCTCATTCTTCTATGTAGAATGAAGGTGGATGATTAGTAATGGCGGCAGACTAGTTCATAATCTCTTTAAATATTTATTTGTTTGAAAGTCAGAGTTACACAGAGAAGGAGAGGCAGAGACAGAGAGAGGTCTTCCATCCACTGGTTCACTCCCCAGTTGGACACAGTGGCCAGAGCTGCACTGACCCGAAGCCAGGAGCCAGGAGTTTGTTCCTGGTCTCTCACGTGGGTGCAAGTGCCCAAGGACTTGGGCCATCTTCTATTGTTTTCCCAGGCCATAGCAGAAAGCTGAATCAGAAGTGGAGCATCCAGGACTCAAACTGGCATCCATGTGGGATGTCAGCACTGCAGGCAGCGGCTTTACCCGCTATGCCACAGCGCTGGTCCCTAGTTCATAATCTCTTACTCCCTCCCTTGAAGATGGAGAAGAGAAGTACCTGGCATTGATTGTGCTATTTTCTGCCTTAGAGGTCTTTGCTGAGTCTCCAAAGACAATAGAAAGAATCTGATGAGCATCTTGTCACAACTGTTATCTGTCACCACTTCACAGATTTCTTATTAGACATCTGATGAAAATGGTGACATGGATTAAGGCTTTCTCTCTCACATACACAGACACATACCTGTAGTAGACATATAGCTATGACAAGTAAAACCTGAAAAGAGAAAAAGAAGCAAATGGTATCCCTGAAGATTCTTATGTTGAAGTTTTAATTCTGAATGTTATGGTATTTGGAGATGGGGTCTTTAGGGGTGTTTAGGGTTGGATGGGGCCCTCATGGTGGGATTAATGCTCTTATAAGAAGAGAAAGAGACACCAGAGCTTGTCTTTGTCATGTGAGAACATAGTGAGGAGGCGGCAACCTATGAGCCAGGAAGAGATCCGTTACCAGGAACTTCATGGCTGGTACCTTGATCTTGGTCTTTGCAGCCTCGAGAACTAGGAGAAATAATGGCTGCTAATTAAGCCATGTATGGTATTATGTTACAGTAGCTCAAGTAGACTAGTCCTCTCTAAAGTGAGGTACAGGGGCTGGTGCTGTGGTATAGTGAATTAAGCCTCTGCCTGCGGCGCCAGCAACCCATATGAGCACCTGTTCGAGTCCTGGCTGCTCCACTTCCCATCCAGCATCCCTGCTGAGGGACTAGGAAAACAGTAGAAGATGGCCCAAGTGCTTGGGCCCCTGCACCTCCCATGGGAGACCTGGAGGAAGCTCCTGGCTTGAGATGGGCCCACCTCTGGCCATTGTGACCATTTGGGGAGTGAACTGGTAGATGGAAGACCTCTCTCTGTGTCTCTCCCTCTCTCTCTCTCTGTCTCTCCCTCTCTCTCTCTCTGTAACTCAGCCTCTCAAATAAATAAATAAATCTTTAAAAAATAAAATGCAGACCACCTGCACTTTGAGATGCGTCTAGAAGCAAGGGTGATGATAGAGGTTTGACCTCTTTGAGGTAATGGAGCTGTAAGCACCTCTCAGGAGAATAGAGGACCTGGGCCATGTTTTTAGATTGAAACCAAGGATGCTCAGGTCCTTGTGTACAAGTGGAGAGAACCACTACCCATTTCTGCTTGGGGCTATAGCTTTATGGGTACCTATGTGCCAAGTGAGTGGGCAGATAAAAACATTGCGTCTTCAGACAAGAACTGAGCCCCAGCCCTCCTCTGCCCTGGTTGAGACACTGATAGGCAAATACACTGTTATTATGAATATTCTTATATACCAATGATAACCAATTAGAAAACATGATCAACTCTATTGATGCATCTTTTTAGTCCCTATCCCTCACCGAAGTGACAGTAAAGAATTTTATTGCTCTTTTTTTAAAGATTTATTCATTTATTTGAAAGTCAGATTTACAGAGAGAGGAGGTTCACTCCCCAATTGATGGCAACAGCTGAAGCTGTGCTGATCCGAAGCCAGGAGCCAGGAGCTTCTTCTGGGTCTCCAATGCAGATGCAGGGGCCCAAGGACTTGGGCCATCTTCTACTGCTTTCCCAGGGCATAGCAGAGAGCTGGATCAGAAGTGGAGCAGCCAGGACTCGAACCTGTGCCCATATGGGATGCCAGCACTGCAGGCGGCGGCTTTACCTGCTTCACCACAGCTCCAGCCCCTATTGGTTTTTTAAGGTGTAAACTCATACGTGTAACCCGGTAGTGTAAGGGAGGTAATTCCCTGGAGGATGGAATTTGAATCAGTGAGAAACAAGAGCCATGGAATCATTTTTCCTCATTTCTTCTCCTGTCCCACTTCTAGTGTAGTCTTGAGATGCACTTCTGTGATTGAGGAGAAGCTCCCAGATTGAACAGTTTAACTTAATTGTGTGCAAGTCAATGGAACATTCTCATTTTTCTGCCCTGCTTCACCCTTCTTGTTCCTCATACCTGCTCTCTGGATGTCCTCATAATAATATCATGCTCTGTTTTCTGGGGAATTCAGGCTAACAGACTAACAAGGAAATGACTGATATATTAGGCATCATTAAAATTAAGAATTATCAAGACACCATTAGGAGAATGGAATAGGAAAAGGTATATACCATACAAAAAACAGGTTCATATGAGGGTGGGCATTTGACTAGTGGTTAAGGTGCCAGTTGGGATGCCTGTATCTGCTAAGACGGTGCCTAGTTTTGATACCCACCTCGGCTCCTGACCCCTAGTGCAGCTTCTGCAAAGGTATTGGTGATGGGTCAGACGATTGGGTCCCTGCCACCCACGTGGGAGACCTGGATTGAGTTCCCAGCTGATGTTTTGGTCTGTTGACCCAGCCCTTGCTATTGGGGGAGTGAACTAGCAGAGGGACATGCTCTTTCTCTATGCCTATCTGCCTCTCTCTCTCTCAAATAAATGAATCTTAAACTATTTTAAAATATTTATTTGAGAAGGAAAGAGAGAGAGTGAGGTCTTTCGTCCTGCTGGTTCACTCCCCAAATAGACACAACAGCCAGGAGCCAGGAACTCCATTCTGGTCTCCCATGTGAGTGGTAAGGACTCATGTACTTGGACCATCATCAGTGGTCCTCCCACGTGCATTAAGAGGAAGCTGAATCAGTAGGGAAGTAGCCAGGACTCAAACCAGCACTCTGATATGAGATGGAGGTGGGCCAGGCGTGACTTAACCCACTAAGCCACAAGGCCTGGCCCATTAATTTTTTTTAAAGGACAATATCACAATATATGAACTATAGCTATAAAACACTAATAAGACAGGTTTTCCAATAGAAATATGAACAAGATAATTAAATGCTCAGAAACAGAAATTTGAATAACTAATGAGTATATGAAAACTCACACATAATCATGATTAAACCATAATCAGGGACAGCCGATTGGCCCAGCAGTAAGGACATCCACATATTGGAGTGCCTGGGTTCAAGTACTGCCTTTGCTCCCTATTCCAGCTTCCTGCCAAAGCACATACTGGGAGACAGCAGTGATGGCCCAAGTACTCGAGGACCTGCTTCCCATGAGAGAGACCTGGATAAAGTTCCAGGCTCCTGGCTTCAGCCTTGACTGTTGTGGGTTGTTGGGGAGTGAACCAGTACTTGTGAGATCTCTTTCTGTCTTTCTGACTCTCCCTTTCTCTCTCTCCCTTTCAACTACATAAAAATAAATAAACATTGAAGAGAAAAGTCATAATGAGCTATCACTTCACTGTTATCAACATGTCAGAAATGCCAGATGTTGCTGAGGACGTGGACCAAGGGACCTTGTGGGACTCTGCATGTGGGAGTGTCAATCAGTATAGCCACTTTGGGAAACAGTCTGGCATGTCTACTAAAGTTGAAAAGGACTACACAATTCTATTGCTAGGCCTGTACCTTATAGAAATGTGTGTGCAAGTGTAGCAGGAGATATGTGCCAGAATGTTCACAGCCCTTTATTTATAGCAAGCAAATATTAAAAACTGTCTACACAACAGCATATTACACAGCTTTGAAAATTAACAGGTCGGCACCGCGGCTCACTAGGCTAATCCTCCGCCTGCAGTGCCGGCACCCCAGGGTTCTAGTCCCGGTTGAGGCACCGGATTCTGTCCCAGTTGCTCCTCTTCCAGTCCAGCTCTCTGCTGTGGCCTGGGAAGGCAGTGGAGGATGGCCCAGGTCCTTGGGCCCTGCACCCACTTGGGAGACCAGGAGGAAGCACCTGGCTCCTGGCTTCGGATTGGTGCAGCGCGCTGGCTGCAATGCGCGCCATAGCGGCCACTTTGGGGGTGCACCAACGGAAGGAAGACCTTTCTCTGTCTCTCTCTTACTAACTCTGCCTGTCCAAAAAAAAGAAAGAAAGAAAGAAAGAAAAAGAAAAAGAAAATTTACAAACTGCGGTGCTCAACAACATAAAAGAATCCGAAAAACATAAAATTGAGTCAAAGAAAATAGACACTAAACAAGACATATTGTGTGATTCCATGAATAGAACATTTTTAAATTGTCAAAACTAAATCACACAATGTTGCTTCCAAAACTCCCCATTCCTTTTATGAACGTGGGTGATTGCTTTTCCACCAAGATGAACTTTTTAATAATTCAAAAAGCTGCACATTTATATTTTATGTACTTTTAGGTATATGTGTAATTTTTGTAATAAGAAAGGTTAAAGAAAGAGAGATTACAAAACTATATCCTAAGAAATTCAAAGTTTAAATAGTAGTGTTTGTTTGCTAGCAAGCAATTTATGCTTCTAAATGTGGAAGTCAGACTCTGAGATGGTCCCCAGTGATCTCTGTCTCCCACTGTTCACACTCTGGTATGGTCCCTCCCATATCGTTCCAAGGTGAGTCTGTGTGACTAATAGGATACAACAGATGTGATGATAGATCACTTCAAAAATTAGGTTATCAGAGCCACCATGGCTTCTAGTTCTTTAAACTGTATTTACTTATTTGAAAGGCAGAGATATGGGGAGACAGAGAGAGAGCCAGAGACACATCTCTCATTCACCGGGTCACTCCCCAAATGCCTGCATGGAGATGGTTGGGTGCTCCAGGCCGCCTTTCCCCATGTTCCGCTCTCTGCATTTTTTTATCTGCTGACCGTCAGCTCAAGCCTAAGGAACACTGAAATAAATAAAGTTGAAGATTTTTTCCAATTTTGGTACAATTCAGGTTTTCTATCTTGGTTTTCAGAAATTAAAATTTACCAAAAAATACTTTTATCACTATTATCAGCACTTCTGTTTCTGTTTTCTATTAATAATAAAATATCAAGAATAATTTTTAAATATTCAAATAACTGGGAGTGGGCCTTAGCCTAGTGGTTAAGCCACTAAGACACCTGCGTCATAAGGGCAGGTGTTGTGGCACAACGAGTTAAGCTGTCACTTGGGACTCCTGCATCCCGGATCAGAGTGCTGGCTTAAGTCCTAGGTACTGCACTTCTGATCCAACTTCCTGTTAATGTGCATTCTGAAAGACAGCAGATGATAGCTCAAGTATTTGGGCCCCTATCACCCATGTGGAACACCCAGATGGAGTTTCTGGCTCCTGGCTTTGGCCTGGCCCAGACCTGGGGGTTGTGGCCATTTGAGGAGTGAACCAATGAATGGAAGATCTCTATTTCTCTTACTCTCTCTCTTGCTCTGCCTTCAAGTAGATGAAAATAAATATGTATATATTTTTAAGATTTATTTTATTTATTTGAAAGGCAGAGTTATAGAGAGAGGGAGAGAGAGAGATCTTCCATCTGCTGGTTCCCTCCCCAAATGGCCGCAACACCCAGGGCTAGATCAAGCTGAAGCCAGGAGCCAGGAGCCAGGAGCCAGGAATTCAGTCTAGGTTTCTCATCTGGTTGCAGGGGCCCAAAGACCTGGGCCATCTTCCACTGCTTTCCCAGGTGCATTACTGGGAAGCTGCATTGGAAGTGGAGCAACCAGGGCTCAAACTGGCTCCCATAGGGGATGCCAGCACTGCAGGCATCAGTTTAACACATTTCGCCACAATGCTGGCCCCAGTAAATATTTTTTAAAGGCACCTGTGCTTGCATTCAGTTCCTGGATCTGGCTCCTGATTCCAGCTTCCCACTCATGCAGTCTTTGGGAAGTAGCAGTGGTGGCTCTGGTAATTAGGTTCTTACCACCCACTTGGGAAACCTGGATTGACCAGGCTTCAGCCTGGTCATTGTTGTGGGCATTTAGGGAGTGTTGGAAACTTTTTCTCCCTGTCTGTCTCTCTCTATATATATTTCTGCCTCAAATTAAAAAATGTTTTTCAAAAAAAGCCCCTGCATAAAAACGGTAATAAGACAAAGGAAGTTTGTGCTGTTACGGCTGAATGACTGCCACTGTGCAAAGCAAGACAAACTGAATCATATAAGCAACAACACATTAGACTTGGAAGACTGGTGGATTGGATTTAAATTTATACGCCATCGTTTAATAGCCAGGTAACCTTAGATGAGTTTCTTAAAACCTAGGTATATTTTTTTCAAGGTTTATTTATTTATTTGAGAGGTAGAGTAACAGACAGTGAGAGGGGAAAAGCAGAGAGAAAGGTCTTCTGCTAGTTCACTCCCCAAACGGCATCAATGGCCAGAGCTGCACCAATCCGAAGCCAGGAGCGAGGAGCTTCTTCCAGATCACCCACAGGGGTGGGTACAGGGGCCCAAGTGCTTAAGCCATCCTCCACTGCTTTCCCAGACCATAGCAGAGAGCTGGATCAGAAGTGGAACAGCCGGGACTAGAACGAGCGCCCACATGGGATGCTTGCACTTCAGACCAAGGCTTTAACCTGCTGTGCCACAGCACCAGCCCCAAAACCTAGATTTGTAAAATGAGACCAAAAAAATAATTATGAAGCCAAAAGAGAGACAATAAATACACAGAAAAGGACTAAGTTACAAAAAAGAAAAGGAAAGAAAAAAGAAAAAGAAAAGAAAATCCCACCTCTGTGAAATGTCAAGTATTAGCAGTGGACAGCAGCCACTACAGTAGAGGAAGCCGTGTGGCCATGGGCACGGGTGGAATAGGAGGACATCTGACACATCCAGGATGAGTGGTGGATGGGGAATGGAATTGATCCTGATCACTGACTCTTGGTCAACTTTCTTAAAAGAAAAATACAGCTAAGGTTTAACAGTTTCTGCAATACAAACTTGTGATTTATGCTTGCGTTATATGTGGAAATCAAGCTTGTTTTAAAGACATAAGGTTCAGTATTTTTGAACATGAGTCATCTGGGATATAAGAGCAGCAAGTTAACTATATAACTGTTAAACAATTTTCAGCTTTTCTCAGTTATATTGTGGGATGTACTCAAGCAGTAAGCGTATTTAGGTCAAAACAGTTGAATTATGTTAACTTTTTTAAAAAGATTTATGTATTTATGTGAGAGGCAGAGTTACAAACAGAGAGAGGGAAGGACAGAGAGAGAGAGGTCTTCTATCCACTGATTCACTCCCCAAATGGCCGCAATGGTTGGAGCTGTGCCGATCTGTAGCCAGGAGCCAGGAGCTTCTTCTGGGTCTCCCACGCGAATGCAGGGGCCCAAGGACTTGGGCCATCTTCCACTGCTTTCCCAAGTGCTTTAGCAGGGAACTGGATCAGAAGTGGAGGAGCTGGGACTGGAACCAGCACCCATATGGGTGCCACAGGCAGAGGCTTAACCTAAGACAGCGATAGCCCCTAAATGTCACTCTTACAATACATTACATCAAATACTGGGTGCATGTTAAGAGGCATACTTTTTTTTTTTTTTTTTTGACAGGCAGAGTGGACAGTGAGAGAGAGAGACAGAGAGAGAAAGGTCTTCCTTTGCCGTTGGTTCACCCTCCAATGGCCGCCGCTGCAGCCGGCGCACCGCGCTGATCCGATGGCAGGAGCCAGGAGCCAGGTGCTTTTTCTGGTCTCCCATGGGGTGCAGGGCCCAAGCACCTGGGCCATCCTCCACTGCACTCCCGGGCCATAGCAGAGAGCTGGCCTGGAAGAGGGGCAACCGGGACAGAATCCGGCGCCCCGACCGGGACTAGAACCCAGTGTGCCGACGCCGCAAGGTGGAGGATTAGCCTATTGAGCCACGGCGCTGGCCCCAAGGCATACTTTTTTTTTGTAAAACTCAATATAGGAGCTGTGTCTACAATTAAAAGTGAAACATTTGGCTTTTTTTTTTTTTTTTTTTTTTTTGACAGGCAGAGTTAGACAGTGAGAGAGAGAGAGAGAAAAAAAGGTCTTCCTTCCGTTGGTTCACCCCCCAAATGGCCGCCACGGCCGGCACGCTGCGCCAATCCGAAGCCAGGAGCCAGGTGCTTCCTCCTGGTCTCCCATGAGGGTGCAGGGGCCCAAGCACTTGGGCCATCCTCCACTGCCCTTCCAGGCCACAGCAGAGAGCTGGACTGGAAGAGGAGCAACTGGGACTGAACCGGCGCCCATTGGGATGCCGGCGCCGCAGGCAGAGGATTAACCAAGTGAGCCATGGTGCTGGCCCAAAGACTATTTCTTAAAAGATTTTTATTTATTTGTTTGAGTGAGGGGCAGAGTTACAGAAAGAGAGGAAGAGACAGAGATAAAGGTCTTCTATCTGCTGGTTCACTCTCTAAATGTCAACAATCGGAGCTGAGCCTATCTGAAACAGAGCCAGAAGCTTCTTCTGGGTCTCCTGTCAGGTGCAGGAGCCCAAGGACTTGGGCTACCTTCTTATTGCTTTCCCAGACCATGAGCAGGGAGCTGGATCTGGAGAGGAGCAGCTGGGACACCAGTTGGCTGCCATATAGGATGCCGGCGCCACAGGTGGAGGCTTAGCCTACTACACCACAGCACCAAGACACAATGCTAATACTTTAGCATTTTGGTCTTGGTGTTGGTATGAAATTCTGACACCTTTTTTTAAATCTTTCATTGTATTATGATTTCCTTTTAGGTGTATTGTGCTAAGTGAAACTTGTCAAATCAATCTTTCTTTTAAAAACCAAAAAAAAAAAAAAGTTATTGTTGGCATGCCTCACCTCATCAATCACAGCCTGCCCTGTATTACCCTAACTTGAGGATATGCCTTACTCCTGCCCCTCTAGCACCCAGGTTACAAACAGGGTCAGGCTGTTGTTGTTGTTTTTTAAAAATGTTATTTATTTATTTATTTGAGAGGTAGAGTTATAGTGAGAGGAAGAGACAGAGAGAAAAGTCTTCCTTCCGTTAGTTCATTCCCCAAATGGCCACAACAGCCGGAGCTGTGCCGATCTGAAGCCAGGAGCTTCTCCTTGGTCTCCCGTGTGAGTGTAGGAGCCCAAGCACTTGGACCATCTTCTGCTTTCCCAGGCCATAGCAGAGAGCTGGATCGGAAGAGGAGCAGCTGGGACTAGAACCGACACCCCATATGGGTTGCCAGTGCTGCAGGTGGAGGATTAATCTACTGCACCATGGCGCCGGCCCCAGGTTGTTTTCATTTCTGGCTTTGACTGTGACTGATATGTCTTTTTTTTTTTTTTTTTTTTTTGACAGGTAGAGTTATAGACAGTGAGAGAGACAGAGAGAAAGGTCTTCCTTCTGTTGGTTCACCCCCCAAATGGCCGCCACGGCCGGCATGCTGCACCGATCCGAAGCCAGGAGCCAGGTGCTTCCTCCTGGTCTCCCATGCAGGTGCAGGGCCCAAATGATCTCTTGGACCGTGAGTCACATATTTTCCCTGAGACATACGCAATTTTTTCCAGCAAAATTTTGTTGGAGGTTTCTGTGATTATGAAATGAATGATGAATATGTGGAGGTTTTATTTACTGTATTAGAAATATAAAGACCTGCAGCAGATTTAAATTCCAACCGGTTATAAATTTTTAAAGAATTGTGAACTTATCAAAATGCTCATGAATCAGGATTTCATTACTGTATGGTTGGGTGGATGAGGCTATCCATGGTACCATTTCTTCTTTGGATTCTCAGTCATGGTTTCACTGTGCAAGAACTCTGTAACATTATCAAATTCAATAAAAAGCACATACATGAAAAAAAAAAAAGATTGTGTGACATCCACACAAATAGACCAAGCAATACAATAGAGAGCCCAGAAGGAAATCCATGCTTGACATAGGACAAAGGTGGCACTGTAGGGTGCTGGGGCATTAAAAACATTTTCAATAAATGCTGTTAACTGAATATATAAACAAGGGGAAAACCAATAAATCTTATCACATATCATACATAAAAATTAACTCCATATTTATAATAGGTCTACATGTGAGTTTTACATTAGAAAACAAACAAATCAGGGCTGGCTGGCTGGCTCTGTGGTATAGCAGGTAAAGCTGCTGCCTATAGTGCCAGCATTCCTATATGGGCACTGGTTCTAGTCCTAGCTGCTCCACTTCCGATCCAGCTCTCTGCTATGGCCTGGGAAAGCAGTGGAAGATGGTGGAATTGCTGGGGCCCCTGAACCTGTGTGGGAGACCCAGAAGAAGCTCCTGGCTCCTGGCTCCTGACTCCTAGCTCCTGGCTCCTGGCTTCAGATCGGCGCAGCTCCAGCCATTGCGGCCACTTGGGGAGTGAACCAACAGAAGGAAGACCTTTCTCTCTGTTTCTCCCTCTCATTGTCTGTAACTCTATCTCTTAAATAAATAAAACCTTTAAAAAAATGGGTCTGCAGTAAGTACTTATCAATAGATTGATCTCAAGTAAATGACCCACATAACAAACAGCCTTTTATTTATATTTGCTTATTGCAAAGTAAAAACTTTTAATTTTTCTGAATAAAAGTGTTTAGCAAATGTTATAGCAATTTTTTGCAAGTTTTCTGATATGGGGCCACTGCCACAGCATAGCAGCTTGGTGCTGGCATCCCATATGGGCCCAGGTTTGAGTTCCAGCTGCTCTTCTTCTGATCCAGCTCCCTGTTAATGTGCCTGGGAAAGCAGTGGAGAATGGCCTAAGTGCCTGCGCCCATGTGGGAGACTCAGAAGAAGCTCCTGGCTACTGGCTTCAGCCTGGTCCAGCCCTGGCTGTTGCAGCTATCTGGGGAGTGAACCAGGGATGGAAGACCTCTCTCTCTCTTTAATTCTACCTTTCAAATAAATAAAATAAATCTTAAAAAAATAAGTTTGTTTAGCCGGCGCCGCGGCTCACTAGGCTAATCCTCCGCCTTGCGGCGCCGGCACACCGGGTTCTAGTCCCAATCCGGGCGCTGGATTCTTTCCCGGTTGCCCCTCTTCCAGGCCAGCTCTCTGCTGTGGCCCGGGAGTGCAGTGGAGGATGGCCCAAGTGCTTGGGCCCTGCACCCCATGGGAGACCAGGAAAAGCACCTGGCTCCTGCCTTCGGATCAGCGCCGCGTGCCGGCCGCAGTGCACCGGCCGCGGCGGCCATTGGAGGGTGAACCAACGGCAAAAAAGGAAGACCTTTCTCCCTGTCTCTCTCACTGTCCACTCTGCCTGTCAAAAAAAAAAAAAAAAAAGTTTGTTTAAAAGAAAAGTTTTCTGATATACTTATCAAATTGTTATTTTTCTCTTGTGAAATATACATACAGAAAGATACAGAAAGTTCATATGTACAGGTTAGTAAATGATTACAAGGGGAGGTTCATGCATTTACACCCAGATGAAGGGACGGCCAGCACCAGGAGCCCAGCACCAAGCTCTCCCTTGTCACAAGCTCATCCTTTCTCCCTGAGTTGGCACCGTCTTGAATTTTGATAATTACATTCTTTATTTACTACCCATGTCTGTACTCCTAAACAATAAGATTTTGCTTTGTTTGATTTCTGAACTCTTTCCTATCTTTTTAAGTTGAAACATGTTGGGGCTGGCGCTGTGGTGCAGTGGGTTAACGCCCTGGCCTGCAGCGCCGGCATCCCATATGGGTGCTGGTTCAAGACCTGGCTGCTCCTCTTCCGATCCAGCTCTCTGCTATGGCCTGAAAAAGCAGTAGAAGATGGCCCAAGTGCTTGTGCCCCTGTGCCCACATGGGAGACCTGCAAGAAGCTCCTGGCTCCTGGCTTTGGATCAACTCAGCTCCAGCCATTGCGGCCAATTGAGGAGTGAACCAGCGGATGGAAGACCTCTCTCTCTCTCTCTTTCTCTCTCTGCCTCTCCTTCTCTCTCTGGGTGTAACTCTGACTTTCAAATAAATAATAAATAAGTCTTAAAAAAAAAAAAAAAAAAGAAAGAAAGAAAAATGCCAAACCGGGGCCAGCGCTGTGGTGTAGCAGGTAAAGCTGCCACCTGCAGTGCCAGCATCCCATATGGGCGCTGGTTCTAGGTCCGACTGATCTAGCTCTCTGCTATGCCCTGGGAAAGTAGTAGAAGATGGCCCAAGTCCTTGGGCCCCTGCACTCACGTGGGAGACCTGGAAGAAGCTCCTGGTTCCTGGCTTCGGATTGGCACAGCTCTGCCTGTTGCGGCCAATTGGGGAGTGAACCAGAGGATGGAAGACCTCTCTCTGCCTCTCCTTCTCTCTGTGTGTAACTCTGATTTTCAAATAAATAAATAAATCTTAAAAAAAGAAAAATGCCAGAACTACAGAAAAGTAGCAAAATTGTACTATGAAGCTTTACATGGTCCTCACTGTTTCCCAATTACAGCTAATGTGGTGTGGTTTTTTTTTTTTTTTTTTTTGGATAGGCAGAGTGGACAGTGAGAGAGAAACAGAGAGAAACAGCTAATGTTTTACCACGTTTTCCTTGTGAATCAGTAGGTGGGCATGCATCCATGTTTTATTTACTAAACCATTTCAAAGTGAAAGGTAAACACTGGTTTTGAACTTCATGTGGACAGACTAGTACTGTGGATACGATTTGTGTCTTCTCATTTTCATTGTTATACATTGTGTCACCTTGATCCATGCTGTTACAAGAGCTGTAATTTATTCATTTTACATACATTACTGTGCCTTACTCCATGTGCTTACTTCATCTCCTTGGGGCCAGCGCTGTGGCGCAGTGGGTCCTGGCCTGAAGCACCGGCATCCCATATGGGCACTGGTTCAAGTCCCGGCTGCTCCACTTCCGATCCAGCTCTCTGCTATGGCCTGGGAAAGCAGTAGAAGATGGCCCAAGTGCTTGGGCCCCTACACCACGTGGGAGACCCGGAAGAAACTCCTGGCTTCTGATTGGTGCAGCTCTGGCCATTGTGGCCAACTGGGGAGTGAACCATCAGCTGGAAGACCTCTCTCTCTCTGCTTCCCCTCTCTCCGTGTAACTCCAACTTTCAAATAAAACAAATAAATCTTTAACAACAACAAAAAAAATTCATCTCCCTCATCTCCCTTCCCCTGACTGTGGCTTCCAGGCTGTTGCCAGGCATTGCAGTGAAGGCTCAGCCTACTACGCCACAGTGCCGCTCCCCCAAGTCTATCTTTTTTTTTTTGACAGGCAGAGTGGACAGTGTGAGAGAGAGACAGAGAGAAAGGTCTTCCTTTTTGCCGTTGGTTCACCCTCCAATGGCCGCCGCTGCAGCCGGCGCACCGCGCTGATCCGATGGCAGGAGCCAGGATCCAGGTGCTTTTCCTGGTCTCCCATGGGGTGCAGGGCCCAAGCACCTGGGCCATCCTCCACTGCACTCCCTGGCCATAGCAGAGAGCTGGCCTGGAAGAGGGGCAACCGGGACAGAATCCGGCGCCCTGACCGGGACTAGAACCCGGTGTGCCGGCGCCGCAAGGCGGAGGATTAGCCTATTGAGCCACGGCGCCGGCTCCAAGTCTATCTTTTCAACGCCTCTGAATTCTTGGTTTATTTAAAAACGTTAAAACAGTTTATGGGAAAAATGGGCCTGAAGGGTTTTAGTCTTGCAATAATAAAAATATTTTCCTATAAAATTTGCAATAAAAAGTTTTATTCTGTGGTTTAAATGAATCTCAATTTAAGGCTACAAATGTAAAGATCCTTGAGCCCATGTAAGCACCTGGCTATCTAGCCTGTTTTCTTTTTTTGTTTGTTTGTTTGTTTGTTTGACAGAGTGGAAGTGAGAGAGAGAGACAGAGAGAAAGGTCTTCCTTTTGCCGTTGGTTCACCCTCCAATGGCTGCCACGGCTGGCGCGCTGTGGCCGGCGCACTGCGCTGATCTGAAGCCAGGAGCCAGGTGCTTCTCCTGGTCTCCCATGGGGTGCAGGGCCCAAGCACCTGGGCCATCCTCCACTGCACTCCCTGGCCACAGCAGAGGGCTGGCCTGGAAGAGGGGCAACCGGGACAGAATCCGGCGCCCCGACCGGGACTAGAACCCGGTGTGCCGGCGCCGCAGGCAGAGGATTACCCTACTGAGCCGCGGTGCCAGCAATTAACACCCTTATTTATGATGTCAGTGATCATCCAAGGCTCTTGCCCTGTGACCATAGACTCTATGGAAGCCTTCTGTGACCGATGTATTTGGACACAGCCATAAACAAAGTGGAAGTTCTCCCCTCCCTTCAGAGAAGAGTACATCCTTCTTTGATGACCCTTTCTTTCCACTGAAGTCTCATGGGGATCCTCTGTGTAGGATATTTTTGCCACAGAGCCTTGGCTTTCCATGCCTGAAATACTCTCACAGGCCTTTCAGGCAGAGCAGGAAGCCTCAAGGGTTACATAGTTTTAAAAGGTACAAATTGTAGATCTTTTTGTTTTTGTTGAATGGTTTAAGAGTAGCCACATGCTCCTGAGTATTTTAGAAGGGATTTCCCAAAATAAGGGCTCCCTAACTCCAATACAACACACATCAGCACTGATACATAACTACCCTTTAACTTAGGAGTCTCCAGCTATCCAGTGTGGCAGACATTGTTAGTTCCTGCCACATACCATTGTTCTCTTTATAAGATGAATTGTGTCCCCTCACAAAGATATTTTGGAGTACTAATCCATAGCACTTCAAAT
This sequence comes from Oryctolagus cuniculus, assembly GCF_964237555.1. Lineage (NCBI taxonomy): Eukaryota > Metazoa > Chordata > Mammalia > Lagomorpha > Leporidae > Oryctolagus > Oryctolagus cuniculus. The sequence goes on along the minus strand of NC_091436.1, from coordinate 126,676,186 downwards.
GTGAGCCTATTTGGAGTTAGGAACACACTATGTACCACTGGATTGTTCACTTTAAGATGGCTAACTTTGGGTCCAGTTAAACCAACTGCGACACTGGCATCCCATATGGGCGCCAGTTTGAGTCCCAGCTGCTCCACTTCTGATCCAGCTCCCTGCTAATGCACCTAGGAAAGTGTAGAGGAAATATGGCCACAACCATAGACAAAGAAAGAAAAGAGAACCACCCCTCCCCCTGCTCCAACACAAACCTTGGAAAGTGGCTGCTCGCAGTTAACTAGTGAAACAGCTGCCCACTGTTACCTTGTCTAGGGAGGGGAGATATCCTAAGTTCTGCTTCTGTAACTCCGGTCATAAGTCTGTCCTAATAAATCTGCCCCTGGTATCTCTTTTACAAACATACTGGACCCACCAACCATTGGAAGTGTGGTCCTAAATCACGTAGGCTGCAATTTAAACCCACCAATGCTGTAACACCTAAGGTATGATGCTGATGAACCTATAAGTATTGCAAGAAACTTGGGATTGTTGCTTAGTTCTCAGGAAATGATTCCAGCTGAATCCGCTGGCGTTAATAAACTGCTTGGATCCTCTACTGTCTTTGGTGCCTGTTTGAACAAAGGGAGTTTTCCCACCCCAGGTTTCTGTAACAAAAGCAGCAGAAGGTGGCATAGGCACTTAAGTCCCTGCTACTCGCATGAGAGACCTGGATAAAGCTCTTAGCTGCCAGCATCAGCCTGACCCAGCCCTGACTGTTGCATCCATTTGGGAAGTGAAAACTTACAGATGGAAGTTTTCTCTCTTTCTCTCTGTGTCTCCCTCTCTCTCTAACTCTGCCTTTCAAATAAATAAATACATCTTTTAAAATAAATGAAACAGTTAACTTGTAAAAAATTAATTATTTATTTGAAAGGAGAATTACAGAGAGAGAGATCTTCCATCTGTTGGCTTACTCCCAAATAGCAGCAAGCCAGGGCTAGGCTAGGCTGAAGCCAGGAGCCTGGAACTCCACCCAGGTCTCCTACATGGGTAGCAGAGGTCCAAGCACTGGGGCCATCTTCTGCTGCTTTTCCAGGCACATTAGCAGGTAGCTGGATCTGAAGTGGAACAGCCAGGACTCGAACTGGTACTTGAACTGGTGTTGCATAGTGAGTTAAGCCTCTGCCTGCGGCACCACTATCTATGGGCGCCGGTCACGTCCCAGCTGCTCCACTTCTGGTCCAGCTCTCTGCTTTGGCCTGGGAAAGCAGTAGAGGATGGCTCAAGTGCTTGGGCCCCTGCACCCACTCAATGTGGGAGATCTGGAGGAAGCTCCTGCTTCCTGGCTTTGGAATGGCCCAGTTCTGGCCGTTGTGGCCATTTGAAGAGGGAACCAACAGATGGAAGAGCTCTCTCCCTCTCTCTGACTGTAAATCTGCCTCTCAAATAAATAATCTTAAACAGAACCATGGGTGCCCCATCCCATACCAGAGTGCCAGGTATGAATGAATCCCAGAGGCAGATGTAGCTTGTGTTTCCTTTACGCCAATGGTAGTTGTCATGTGTGCTAGATTTGAGAGATTAGTAACATACCTCAACTTGATCATCTTTAAAGAGCCTATGGTCAAGTTAGGACCAAGACATAGTAGCTTGAGAAGTTAAAATATAACGTTCTGTACATGATGGGCCATATTTTAGAGTGGTCTTCCCAGTGATTCATCCTTCTATGGGACCTGCCTTCTGGCGATTTCCAGCCACGTCTGTGCTCCGAGACACCACACCCTGGTTATAGCTGACTGAAGCTTGGGTGGGCATCTGATTCAAGGCTGAGCCAACCTGCTTGAATTGGCTTGGTCTCTCCTGGAAGTTCGAAAATTTGCATCAAGAGACGATTGCATTAGTAGCAGTTAGTGTGTGCTACAGGAAATCAGTTGAGATTTTAGAAGTTACCGTGATTCCTATTTTTTTTAATCAAATGATTGATTGATTGGTTCAAAAGGCAGCATGACACAATAAGAGAGGAGAGAGAGGACCTTTCAACTGCTGGTCCAGTCCCCCAATGGCTACTGCTTATACAAGATGTTGGCACAGCAGTTAGGGGCCTAACCACTGCACTGCAGCAAAAACTCATTTAAGTTGTCCTTTTCTTCTTCTTCTTTTTTTTTTTTTTTTTTTTTTTTTTTTTGATAGGCAGAGTGGACAGTGAGAGAGAGAGACAGAGAGAAAGGTCTTCCTTCCGTTGGTTCACCCCCAAATGGCTGCTATGGCTGGCGCACTGCGCTGATCCGAAGCCAGGAGCCAGGTGCTTCTCCTGGTCTCCCATGTGGGTACATGGCCCAAGCACTTGGGCCATCCTCCACTGCCTTCCCGGGCCACAGCAGAGAGCTGGACTGGAAGAGGAGCAACTGGGACAGAACCGGCGCCCCGTCTGGGACTAGAACCCGGGGTGCCGGCATTGCAGGCGGAGGATTAGCCTAGTGAGCTGCGGCGCTGGCCGGTCCTTTTCTTCTTAACACCTGGTCAGTTAACTTTACTTGGATTTCATTAGATAATCTAATGATCTGTACCAGTCAAGTTTTCTGAAGAAACAGAACCAACTCTGAGTGTGTGCGTGTGTGTGTGTGTGTGTGTTCAAGACCAAAGATTTTGAAGAGCTGTGTCAGGTGATCAAGGAGGCTTGGCAAGTCCATCATCTGCAGGGCAGGCCAACAGGCTGCGGGCCCCCCAGGAGGAGCTGCGATTTGAGTCCAGAGGTCTTCTGGCTGAATTGCTTCTTGGTTGGGAGCGGTCAGTCTTCATTCAGGCCCGCATTGGAAGAGGCCCGCACACATTATGGTAGGTAATCTGCTCTCTTCAGAGTCTACCAAGGTTGTGAGGGGTCAGATGGGGTAATAGGCAGTCAGGGTGGTCCACGTGGCAATTCAGGGTATAGAGTTCTTGCTTCCCCACCAAAGTTCTCCTTAGCAAGGTCAGAGTGCCTGCCTGCCCAATCCTTGGGAGCTTCCAGTTTTATCATGAGAATAGTAAGGGAGTGGTGACCCCACCCTCTGAGCCCCCAGGTATCCCACCCCTGTGAGAGCTCCTTTGTCTTATCTTGAGCAAGCTCGACAGGATGAAGGATTGCTGAAGGGTTTTGTCCCCGCCTTGAAACTGAACTTCAGCTTTTTTTTTTTTTTTTCCAAATTGTGCTGAAAAACTGCCAAGTAGTCCAAAAACAGACCACTTCCCGTTTTTTCCTCTCTTGGGAGCCCCCCTCCATGTTACTCTGGTGGAGGTCTTTGACCCTAATAAATTTAAGTCTCTCTGCTTGTCTGCTTGCAAATTCTGCTTCCATCCGAGACAAAGAACCGAGGTCATAGTAATTTCTCTGCTGTCATTTTTCTGTAACAATTTCAATGTAAATCTCATTCAAAAACCGCTTTCCGTGGAACATCTGGAATAGCATTTTATCAAGCATATGGGCACTGTGGCCCAAACAAGTTGATTCATAAACTTAATTATCACATTTTCTTTTTCTTCTTCAAGGTTTATTTGTAAATAATTTTTTGTAAATATTTGTTTATTTGAAAGACAGAGTTACAGAGGGGGAGGGAGACAGACAAATCTTCCATCTGCTGATTCACTCCCCAGACGGCCGCAATGGCTGGAGCTGGGCTGGGCTAAAGCCAGGAGCCAGGAGCTTCTTCCAGGTCTCCCACGTGAGTACAGGGGCCCAAATGAAGTAGGCAGGCATATAGGTTAAAATCGCTTTGGTTTCTGAGCTGGAAGACCACGCCTTCACCACTCCCCTATGTGACCTCACGCCCTACCTGATATCTTCGCCACGCCCCTGTGTGACCTCATGCCCCTACCTGGCCACACCTGGGTGCCCACCAGCCAATCAGGTTAATTAACCACTCTCCTTTGGAAGTGGGTTAAAAGCCTGGGAAACAGCGTGTCCGCCTTTCTTCTTTGCCCTGGCCTCTATCTAGGAGGGGCCTGGCTGTAGCCCTGCGCCCCCAGGGCCTGTGGCCTTCGGGCCACCCGCCCTAGGCTTCCTGGCCTAGATGCTTCTCCATGTGGCTGGTTCCTGGTACTCGGTATGAACCCAGATTTACCCCTCTCTTAAAGCTCTCTCTCTCCTATGATTTCTTTCACTGAATAAAAGCTTAAAATGTACCATGCTGCCAGCGCTGTGGCTCACTAGGCTAATCCTCCGCCTTGCGGCGCCGGCACACCGGGTTCTAGTCCCGGTCGGGGCGCCGGATTCTGTCCCGGTTGCCCCTCTTCCAGGCCAGCTCTCTGCTGTGGCCCGGGAGTGCAGTGGAGGATGGCCCAAGTGCTTGGGCCCTGCACCCCATGGGAGACCAGGAGAAGCACCTGGCTTCTGCCATCGGATCAGTGCGGTGCGCTGGCCGCGGCGGCCATTGGAGGGTGAACCAGCGGCAAAGGAAGACCTTTCTGTCTCTCTCTCTCAATGTCCACTCTGCCTGTCAAAAAAAAAAAAAAAAAAAAAATGTACCATGCTGCCTCTTTATTTATGCCGGTATTCAGAATTTTTTTTTTTTTTTTTGACAGGCAGAGTGGACAGTGAGAGAGAGAGACAGAGAGAAAGGTCTTCCTTTGCCGCTGGTTCACCCTCCAATGGCCGCCGCGGCCGGCGCGCTGCAGCCGGCGCACCGCGCTGATCCGATGGCAGGAGCCAGGTACTTATCCTGGTCTCCCATGGGGTGCAGGGCCCAAGGACTTGGGCCATCCTCCACTGCACTCCCGGGCCACAGCAGAGAGCTGGCCTGGAAGAGGGGTAACCGGGACAGAATCCGGTGCCCCAACCGGGACTAGAACCCAGTGTGCCGGCGCCGCTAGGTGGATTAGCCTAGTGAGCTGCGGCGCAGGCTAGAATTCTTCTCCAAATATTAGGCAAGAACCTTCTCGGGCTTATTAATATTGGAAATTTATTAATAAACATATGGTGATATATGGCACCCCAAATTCCAGTAACATGTGGCATCCCAGATGGCACTTCTGGGGAACTCCAAGGGGCCACATTTTTGTGTAGATTTTAGGGGGTCACTCCCAGTATCACAAGCACTTGGGCCACTTTTCACAGCTTTTCCCAAGCCATTACCAGGAAGCTGTATTGGAATGGAGCAGCTGGGACTCCAACCGGCACCATATAGGATGCCCGTGTTGTTAGGAAAATGGTGCAGTCTTATCTATGGCACAATCTACAGCCTGACGACATCTTAGGCTCTAACCCCCACCGCCACTGAAGGAAGCCAGGTGGCCACGTGGCCCAACCACCGGTGTCAAGCTCCACCCTCATCCTGCCCGCCCTCCGGCAGAGTTTTAAAAGGACCTGTTCCAGGCTGGCGCCGTGGCTCACTAGGCTAATCCTCTGCCTTGTGGCGCTGGCACACCGGGTTCTAGTCCCGGTCTGGGCACCGAATTCTGTCCCGGTTGCCTCTCTTCCAGGCCAGCTCTCTGCTGTGGCCCGGGAAGGCAGTGGAGGATGGCCCAAGTGCTTGGGCCCTGCACCCCATGGGAGACCAGGAAAAGTACCTGGCTCCTGCCATCGGATCAGCGCAGTGCGCCGGCCGCGGCAGCCATTGGAGGGTGAACCAACGGCAAAGGAAGACCTTTCTCTCTGTCTCTCTCTCTCTCTCACTGTCCACTCTGCCTGTCAAAAAAAAAAAAAAAAAAAAAAAAAGGGACCTATTCCTGAACACATGGCACCCCTCTCTCCCCTCTGCTTGCTCGTTCACTCTCTTGCTCCCCTCTCTCTCTTGCTCCTTCCTCGCCCCTTCCCTCCAGTCTGCTGGGTTTTCTCCAATAAACCCTTTCCCTTACTCCGGTGTCTGGTGTATTTTGTGGCGGCTTTAGACGTGTCACAGGCGAGGGCTTTAGCTAAAATGCCACAATACCCGCCCCATCCACAACACTCTCCAACATTCCAATGTCAGTTGTTTGCTCTCCTCGCCCTCTCCACCCAGCCTGTCAGGCTTCCCTCACCTGACAATAAACCGTTTCCCTTACTCCGGTGTTTGGTGTGTTTTGTGGCCATTTTATTTATTTATTTATTTATTTTATTTTATTTTATTTTTTTTTTTTTTGTGTGACAGGCAGAGTGGATAGTGAGAGAGAGAGACAGAGAGAAAGGTCTTCCTTTGCCGTTGGTTCACCCTCCAATGGCCGCCGCGGAGGCGCGCTGCGGCCGGCGCACCGCGCTGATCCGGTGGCAGGAGCCAGGAGCCAGGTGCTTTTCCTGGTCTCTCATGGGGTGCAGGGCCCAAGCACTTGGGCCATCCTCCACTGCACTCCCTGGCCACAGCAGAGAGCTGGCCTGGAAGAGGGGCAACCGGGACTAGAACCCGGTGTGCCGCCGCTAGGCGGAGGATTAGCCTAGTGAGCTGTGGCGCCGGCCTGTGGCCATTTTATTAACACAGCTCAAGTCATGCATGTCCTGAAGTGGTAACTCATCAGTGCAATTGCTGTGGACGGGGGTCCTGTGTGTGGAGACCTCTGAGGACTGGGGTGGCCAAAGAAGCCTACACTCCTCTGACTTGAGGAAAGGTTACACTGTGAGGTTCTTGGTGATTCCCGGGGCAGTCACTGGCCAGTCTGGCTTGAACGCTGGGCTTTGAGAACCGAGCAGGCGAAGAGTCCCTTGGGAAGGCAGCTTGGCGTCAGCCTGCTGAGAACCTGTGGGTGAGAAGTCTGGTGTCTTCTGTGTCATTAGTGGGGAAGCCTTTGGAGGTTTTTGCATGGAATGAGGTAATCTATCCTTTCTGTGTTTTAAAAAGACATTGATAGTCGTAAACAGAGAGGAAAGGGTAAGACAGGCTGAGTTTTTAACCGCGAGCAAGACAGAGGGACTCCAGCTAATGTCAGCAAAAACAAAGTGATTGAAAGTAAATTGCCGGCGCCGCGGCTCACTAGACTAATCCACCTAGCGGCACCGGCACACCGGGTTCTAGTCCCGGTTGGGGTGCCGGATTCTGTCCCGGTTGCCCCTCTTCCAGGCCAGCTCTCTGCTGTGGCCAGGGAGTGCAGTGGAGGATGGCCCAAGTGCTTGGGCCCTGCACCCCATGGGAGACCAGGAGAAACACCTGGCACCTCCTTTCGGATAGGCGCGGTACACTGGCCGCGGCGGCCATTGGAGGGTGAACCAATGGCAAAAGGAAGACCTTTCTCTCTCTCTCTCTCTCTCTCACTGTCCACTCTGCCTGTCAAAAAAAAAGGAAGGAAGGAAGGAAGGAAGGAAGGAAGAAAGGAAGAAAGGAAGAAAGAAAGAAAGAAAATTGTGGGGCCGGCACCTTGGCTCACTGGTTAATCCTCTGCCTGCGGTGCCTGCATCCCATATGGGCGCTGGTTCTAGTCCCGGTTGCTCCTCTTCCAGGCCAGCTCTGCTGTGGCCCAGGAAGGCAGTAGAGGATGGCCCAAGTCCTTGGGCTCCTGCACCGGCATGGGAGACCAGGAAGAAGCACCTGGTTCCTGGCTTCGAATCAGCACAGCTCCGGCCATAGCTGCCATGCTCCTGGCTTCAGCCTTGTCCAGCCTCGTCTGTTGCTGCCATTTGGAAAGTGAGCCAGCAGGCGGGAGATCTCTCTGTCTGCATCTCTCTCTCTGTAAACTCTGCTTGCAGATAAATGAAAAATAAATAATAAAAAAGAAAGTAAATTGTGCAGTTCATAGCATTGATAGGAAATCTGAAGAACACAGCTCAGAAAGTCCTTCTTGCAGTCTCTTATCCACTAGGGATCGTCAAGCACTTTATTAAAAATGTCTATGATGGGGGCTGGCACTGTGGGGTAGCGGATAAAGCCGCTGCCTGAAGTGCCAGCATCCCATATGGGTGCCAGTTCGAGTCCTGGCTGCTCCACTTCCAGTCCAGCTCTCTGCTGTGGCCTGTGAGAGCAATAGAAGATGGCCCAAGTCCTTGGGCCCCCGCCACCCACATGGGAGACCCAGAAGAAGCTCCTGGCTTTTGGCTTTGGATTAGCACAGCTCCAGCCATTAGGACCATCTGGGGAGTGAACAGCAGATGGAAGACCCCTCTCTCTCTCTCTCTCTCTCTCTCTCTTTGCCTCTCCTTCTCTCTCTATGTAACTCTGACTTTCAAATAAATCTTTTTAAAAAAAATGTGTATGATGAAAAAACTATGTATGGATTTCTAAAATTTTTCACCAAAATAAACTAAAAAATTATTTTGTATGAATTTAAAATTATTTTTAAATTATTTATTTGAGAGGCAGAAGGAGAGAGAGAGAGGTACAGGAAAGAGAGGCAGACTCCCCACATGCCTACAGAAGCTGGCCAGGGCTGGGCTGAGGCAGGAGCCAAGAGCTAGGAATACACTCCTGGTCTCCCAGATGGAAGGCAAGAACCCAATTACTTGAGCTGTCATTGCTGCCTCCCCGGATCCGCATCCCAGGGGGGGAAGCTGGAGTCAGGAGCCAGAGCCAGGAACCAAGCCCAGGTCCTCTGAGCAGGGCACAGGTGTCTCCACCACTAAGCTAAACACCCACTCCCTGTGTCCACAAGCTTTATGAAATACATCTTCCAATACTGAGCCCTCCGAAACAAAATTCTCCCATCCAACATACATTTGATAGCCCTCAAATGAAGGCCACTCCTTGCCTCCCTCAAGGCAGACAGACGTCAACAACCAAGTTCAGCGACTCTCAATGCCCATGCCTAGTTCTTCCCAGTCTTATCGCAATATTTTTGTAGACTGGCTCTTGAACTTATCAATCAGCAACACACCATTTATTTTTAAAGTGAGAAAGAGAAAAAATAATTAGTCTAGATGTAGTAACATGGTCAGAAAAAATTAATCGAAGAAGGAAAGTCGGGAAGTGGCTATGGTTGTCATTCCCACAAAGGATCCCACGGCTATGGGTATGGTGACCTCTGCCCGCTCTACTCCAAGTTCTCTGCCTTTTGGCAGGACTTGGTCAGTGCTTTCCACCCAGTGTGTGACCCAAACCTCAACTGCAGCTGTCTGTTTTTTCTTTCTAATGCTAGCATATCAGCATATCACAGCTGTAAATGAATCTTCCCATGTTTCCACCAGAGTCAACAGGTCATAGGGCGAATCGCATCAGGACATAATGCTGGAAGAAGTAACAGTGCAGTAAAAGAAGGGGTGGGGGCACAGGAAGCCACTTGTCTATACAGCATTGTTCCAACCTCACTTCGTGTTAGGGGGTCTTCAAAAAATTCTTAGAACATACATATTTTTCTAAGATTTATTTAAAAGGCGGAGTGACAGAGAGAGAGGAGGAAAGACAAAGAGAGAAAGAGATCATCCATTCACTAGTTCACCCCCTAACTGGCTGCAATGACTGGGACTGGGCTAGACCAGGCCAAAGCCAGCAGCCTGAAGCTCCATCCAGGTTCCCCAACGTAGGCGGCAGTAGCACAAGTACTTGGGCCATCTGCTGCTGCCTGCCCAGGCACATTAGCAGAAAACTGGATCAGAAGCTGAATAGCTGCGACTTGAATCAGTGCTCTGATAGGGGATTCCAATGTCACAAGCAGCAGCTTACCCCGCCCCAGAAAATGTATATTAAGAAAAAACTAGGGAGGGGCTGACACTGTGGCCTAGGGGGTAAAGCCACCACCTGCAGTGCCAGTGTCCCATAGGGGCACCAGTCTGAGACCTGGCTGCTCCACTTCTGATCCAGCTCTCAGCTATGGCATGGAAAAACAGTGGAGGATGGCCCAAGTCCTTCAGTCCCTGCACCCACAGGGGAGGCCTAGAGGAAGCTCCTGGTTCCTGGCTTTGAATCGGCCTAGCTCCAGCCATTGCAACCATTTGGGGAATGAACCAGAGGGTGGAAGATTCTCTCTCTCTCTCTCTCTCTCTCTCTCTCTGCATCTCTGTAACTCTGCCTTCCAAGTAAATAAATAATTTTTAAAAAATCATCCTTTCTAGTAGATGTACTGCTATTCTATATTTTCTTGTATTCTGTATTTGTATATTTGGCACCCATTAACCACAGGGCCAAACTATTGGCCAAAGTTGTTTACATCTTCCCTGGTGTCTTTTGATGTCTTGGTGAAGTTCTATCTATTAAAATTGCTATTTTAAGATCATGGCAAAGAAAATAGTTTGAGAGAAAAGTTTTCAGTGTGAAAAGCCAGAAACCTGGCACCAGTGTTGGGCATAGCAGTTGGTAGGACACTGCTTGGGATGCCCTGGGTTCCAGTCCTGCCTTCATTTTCAATCCAGCTGCCTGCTATTGTGCCTTCCAGGAGACAGCAGATGATGGCTCAAGTTCTTGAGTCCCTGCCTCTCACGTGGGAGACTTGGATTGAGTTCTGGGATCCTGGCTTCAACCTGAAGGCATTTGGGAAGTGAACCAACAAGGAAATCTCTGTTATGTCTCCCTGCCTTTCAAATAAATCAAATCAAAATTAAAATTTAAAAAAGATGGGGCTTTACTCGCTGTGGCATAGTGGGTAAAGCCACTGCATGCACTGCCGGGATCCCATATGGGCGCCGGTTCAAGTCCCAGCTGCTTAACTTCCTATCTAGCTCTCTGCTACGGCCTGGGAAAGCAGTAGAAGATGGCCCAAGTGCTTGGGCCCCTGCACCTATGTGGGAAACCTGGAAGAAGCTCCTAGCTCCTGTCTTCAGATCGGTGCAGCTCTGACTGTTGCAGCCAATTGGGGAGTGAACCAGTGGAAGGAAGACCTTTCTCTCTGTCTCTTTGCCTCTCCTTCTCTCTCTGTGTAACTGACTTTCAGATAAATAAATAAATATTTTGGCTGGCACTGCGGCTCACTAGGCTAATCCTCAGCCTGCAGCACCAGCACACCGGGTTCTACTCCCAGTTGGGGCGTCAGATTCTGTCCCGGTTGCTCCTCTTCCAGTCCAGCTCTCTGCTGTGGCCCGGGAGTGCAGTGGGGGATGGCCCAAGTACTTGGGCCCTGCACCCACATGGGAGACCAGGAGGAAGCACCTGGCTCCTGGTTTCGGATTGGCACAGGGCGCCGGCTGTCGCGGCCATTTGGGGGGTGAACCAACGGAAGGAAGACCTTTCTCTCTGTCTCTCTCTATCACTGTCTAACTCTGCCTGTCAATAAATAAATAAATATTTTTAAAAAATTTTAAAAAGAGAGGGGCCAGCATCCGGCATCATAGCATAGTAGGTTAACTACTGCCTGTGATGCCGGCATCCCATATGGGTGCCAGGTTGAGTCCTGGCTGCTCCACTTTTAATCCAGCTCTCAGCTATGGCCTAGGAAAGCAACAAAGGATAGCACAAGTTCTGGGCCTGTGCACCCACATGGGAGACCCAGAAGAAGCTCCTAGCTCCTTGCTTCAGCCTGGCCCATCCCTGCCTGGCCATTACAGCGATTTGGAGAGTGAACCAGCAAGTGGAAGATCTCTCTATCTCTCTCTCTCTTTCTCTGTAACTACGCCTTTCAAATAAATAAAATAACTCTTAAAAAATTTTAAAAAGAGGTGTGTCCCCACTCACCAGGAGCATGCATTTCCTTTTCACACTCCCCGAAGCCACATTAGAGAGAAGCAAGGAGAGGAAGAGCCTGGAGGCTGGACACAAGGAGTAGAGAGTCTGTTAGGCAGGCAGCTTCCTCACCACTAATGAGGTTGTAACGATTTCATCAGTTATGGAAAACAAACTACCTTTTTACTTGGTGCATGTATCATGGAATTTTGTAACCACACAATTACAATGCAAATAATCTCTATGCTTTCTCGCCGCTAGAGGGAGCATCTTTCACAATTATTCCCATTCATAGGTATTCCAAATGAGATCAGACTCAATGTCTTTGTAAGAATTAAAAATCTTGAGGCTGCCATCCCATATGGGCGCTGGTTTGAGTCCCGGCTGCTCCACTTTTGATCCAGCTCTGTGCTATGGCCTGGGAAAGCAGTAGAAGATGGCCCAAGTGCTTGGGCCTCTGAACCTGCATGGGAGACCTGGAAAAAGCTTCTGGCTCCTTGCTTCAGATCAGCCCAGCTCCGCTGTTGTGGCCATCTGGGGAGTGAACCAATGGATGGAAGATCTCTCTCTCTCTCTCTCTCTCTCTCTCTCTGTAACTCTGCCTTTCAAATATATAAATAAATATTAAAAAAAAAAAAGAATTCAAAATCTAGAGGCTGGCACTGTGGCTAAATGGTTAGGCATCCATCTGTGGTGCTGGCATCCCATATGGGTGCTGGTTCAAGTCCTGGTTGCAATCCAGTTCCTTGCTAATGGCCTGGGGAAGGTAGTGGAAGATAGGTCAAGTGCTTGGGCCCCTGTACCCACATGGAAGACCCAAAGGAAGCTCTTGGATCCTGGCTTGGGTCTGGCCCAACCCAGGTCATTGCAACTATTTGGGGAATGAACCAGTGGATGGATGGAAGATTTCTCTCTGTCTCTCTCCTCCTCTCTGTATCTTTGCCTTTCAAATAAATAAGTCTTTAAAAAAAGAATTAAAAATCTAAAAGGGGGCCGGCACTGTGGCTTAGGAGGTTAAGCCACCGCCTGCAGTTCTTGGCTCCTGCCTTCAGACTGGCCCAACTCCTGCCTTTGTGGCCATTTGAGAAGTGAACCAGTGATGGAAGATCCCTTTCTCTCTGCCTCTCCTTTCTGTGTATTACTATGCCTTTCAAGGGAATAAGTAAATTTTTAAAAACAAAATAGGGGGCTGGCACTGTGGCACAGCAGGTTAAAGCCCTGGTTTGAAGCGCTGGCATCCCATATGGGCGCTGGTTCTAGTCCCAGCTGTTCCACTTCCATTCCGGCTCTCTGCTATGGCCTGGGAAAGCAGTAGAAGATGGCCCAAGTCCTTGGGCCCCTGCACCTGTGTGGGAGACCCGGAAGAGGCTCCTGGTTCCTGGCTTTGGATTGGCTCAGCTCCCACCATTGTGGCCACGTGGGAGTGAACCAGCAGATGGAAGACCTTTCTCTCTGTCTCTACCTCTCTCTCTAACTCTTTCAAATAAAAATAAATAAATAAATCTTTAAAAAACACAACACAACAAAAATCTACGCATTACGTGTATTTATGTTTTCTGTTATGCCAGTCATCCTTCCCTGATGTGAGACGGCAGTACTGTACATATACTTGGAGTATCTATACCATTTAGGAATACAGAAATACCAGCGGGCACATTATCATTAGGGCAATAAACGAATAAATGAGCAGGAACGTGTGTTCAGCCCAGCAGTTAAGATGCTGCTAGGGACACCTTCATCCCCTGTTGCACTGCCTAAGTTCAAGTCCCAGGAGTTCTCCGGGTTCCAGCTTCCTGCTGCTGCACACCCTCGAAGATGGCCCGTGACGGCTCAGGTACTTGGGTCCCTGCCTCCCGCGTGGAAAACCCAGGTTGAACTCCAAGCCCGACCCAGCTGTGGTTGTTGTGGCTATTTGGGGAGTGAATAGTGGATGGAAGATCTTTTGTCTGTCTCTCTGTCACTCTGCCTTTCAAATAAATTAATTAAATGAATATTTAAAAAAGAGAAGCGATTAGAGTGATAGGCTTATTTTAAAGTGATTTTTAAAAGATTTTATTTATTTGAGAGGTAGAGTTACTGAGAGAGGGAGAGACAGAGAAAGATCTTCCATCCTCTGGTTCACTCCCCACATGGCTTCAACGGCCAGAGAAGAGCCATCCAGAAGCCAGGAGCCAGGAGCTTCTTCCAGGCCTCCCACATGGTGCAGGGGCCCACGCACTTGGGCCATCTTCCACTGCTTTCCCAGTTCACAGCAGAGAGCTGGATGGGAAGAGGAGCAGCTGAGACACAAACTGGCACCCGTATGGGATGCTGGAGCCCCAGGCAGAGGCTTAGTCCACTATGCCATGGCACCGGTCCCTAAAATAATTTTTCAGAGCAAGAGAGTTTAAATTTTTGTTATTATTTATTTTCTTTTCCTTGAAAGGTAGAGAGACAAAAACAGAGAGAGACCTTCCATCAGCTAGTATGAGTGTCTCTCCAAAACAGTGGAAGAAGTTAGACACAAGAATCCAAGCTGTACAGTTCTATTTATATGAAATTCTGGAAAAGAAAGGCATCAGACAGAGTGATAGCAGATCCACAGTTGCGTGGAACTGGGGTTAGAAAGAGAGAGCGACCACAAAGGGTTCCGAGGGAACATTTTAGAGAAATGCAGATATTCTATGCATTGATGTGGTGAAAGGTACCTGGATGCATACATTTGTTAAAATTCATTGAACTGGGACCAGTGCTGTGGCGTAGTGGTTAAAGCCACCGCCTGCAGTGCTGGCATCCCATGTGGGCACCGATTTGAGTCCCAGCTGCTCACTTCTGATTCAGCTCTCTGCTATGGCCTGGGAAAGCAGTGGTAGATGGCCCAAACACTTGGGCCCCTGCACCCACATGGGAGACCTGGAAGAAGTGCCTGGCTCCTGGCTCTGGATCAGTGCAGCTCTTGTTGCGGCCATTTGGGGAGTGAACCAGTGGATGGAAGACCTTTCTCTCTGTCTCTTCCTCTCACTGTTGTAACTCTACCTCTCAAATAAATAAATAAATATTTAAAAATATTTATTAAAAAAGCTAACCAATAAGAAACGGAAGACATTAAAAGATGCTGAAGAAATTTTAACTTCTGGGGCTGGCGCTGTGGCATAGTGGGTAAAGCTGCCACCTGCAGTGCTAGCATCCCATATGGGCGCTGGTTGGAGTCCCGGCTGCTCTACTTCCCATCCAGCTCTCTGCTATGGCCTGGGAAAGAAGTGTAAGATGGCCCAAGGCCTTGGGCCCCTGCACCTACATGGGAGACCTGGAAGAAACTCCTGGCTTGGCCGGTGCCGTGGCTCAATAAGCTAATCCTCTGCCTGCGGTGCCAGCACACCGGGTTCTAGTCGGGGCACCAGATTCTGTCCCGGTTGCTCCTCTTCCAGTCCAGCTCTCTGCTGTGGCCCGGGAAGGCAGTGGAGGATGGCCTAAGTCCTTGGGGCCTGCACCCCATGGGAGACCAGGAGGAAGCACCTGGCTCCTGGCTTCGGATCAGCACGGTGTGCTGGCCACAGCGGCCATTGGGGAGTGAACCAATGGAAAAAGGAAGACCTTTCTCTCTGTCTCTCTCTCTCACTGTCCACTCTGCCTGCCAAAAATAAATAAATAAATAAATAAATAAATAAAGCTCCTGGCTCTTGGCTTCAGATCGGCACAGCTCTGGCCATTGTGGCCATCTAGGGTGTGAATCAGCGGATGGAAGACCTCTCTCTCTCTCTCTCTCTCTCTCTTTGTCTCTGCCTCTGTCTCTCTGTGGCTCTGCCCTTCAAATAAATAAATAAATCTTTGGGAAAAAAAAAAAAGAACGTTAACTTCTGAGGCCGTCTGCCACTGCTTGCGACACTAGTATCCCATATCAGAGTGCCAGTTCAAGTTCTGGATGTCCTATTACTGCTCCTGGGAAGGTAGCAGAAGATGGCACAAGTACTTGAGCCCCTGCCATCTACATGGGAGACCTGGATAGAGTTCCAGACTTCCGGCTTCCACCTGGCCCAGCTCTGGCTCTTGTGGCCATTTGGGGAGTAAAGCAGCAGATGGAAGATCTCCCTCCCTCCCTTTCTCTCTCTCCCCCTCTCTCCATTATTCTGCTTTTCAAATAAATAAATAAATACATCTTTTAAAAAATCATTTGAAAGGCAGAGTTACAGAGAGAAAGGGAGAGACAGGAGAGAGAGAGATCTTCCATCCACTGGTTCACTTGCCAAATGGCAGCAACAGCTGGGGCTGTGACAGGCCAAAGCCAGGAGTTTCTTCTGGGTCTCCCATGTGGGTGCAGGGGTCCAAGCATTTAGGCCACCTCCCGCTGCTTTCCTGGGCCATAGCAGAGAGCTGGATCAGAAGTAGAGCAGCCAGGACTAGAACCGGCACCCATATGGGATGCCAGCACTGCAGGTAGCAGCTTTATCTGCTATGCCACGGCGCCGGCCCCAGCCTAATCTAACTGTGCCATGAGTGAAGAGGTGATGACATTGGATGGTGTTTTTGTGATGATCAAGAAAAGCAAACATCTTTAGAATATTTGAGACAGCTTCCTTCAAATTTTTACACTTATTTTCTCCATAATTCCCTATGGTTGGTTTGCACTTCCACAGACAACTGCAATTGCTCTCTCTCTCTTTTTTTTTTTTTTTTTTTTTGACAGGCAGAGTGGGCAGTGAGAGAGAGAGACAGAGAGAAAGGTCTTCCTTTTGCCATTGGTTCACCCTCCAATGGCCACCATGGCTGGCGTGCTGCGGCCGGCACACCGCGCTGATCCGAAGGCAGGAGCCAGGTACTTCTCCTGGTCTCCCATGGGGTGCAGGGCCCAAGCACTTGGGCCATCCTCCACTGCACTCCCTGGCCACAGCAGAGAGCTGGCCTGGAAGAGGGGCAACCGGAAAAGAATCTGGCGCCCCGACCGGGACTGGAACCCGGTGTGCCGGCGCCGCTAGGTGGAGGATTACCCTAGTGAGCCGCGGCGCCGGCCGCAATTGCGCTTAGTGAGGCCACAGAGCACCCCTTTCAATCCAAATACAAAGAGTATGTCTGGAGCAGGTGTGTAACACAGTGGTTAAGATGCTGCTGAGAGCACTGGGCTTCAAGTCCTGGTTCCACATGGGATTCCAGCTTCCTGCTAATGTGCACTCTGGGAAGCGACAGGGCGTGATTCAAGTAGGTGGGTCCCTCCACCCACATGGGAGTCTTGGATTGGGATCCTGGCCCCTGGCTTTGGCCTGGCCTAGACAGGTTGTTGGAGGCATCTGGGGAGTGAGCCAGTGAATGGAAGATCCCTCTCTCTCTCTCTTTTAAACAAAGACCACTTTCACTCTCCCCAGAACTCCCCTAAGTGCTTGGCATCACACCTTCCCTTCCTCAACTGCTCCTCCCAACGTCTTCAAGGCTCTTTCTCACTGCCTGGCCCACTCCTTGATCCCTTGGCTAACCATCCTCCTTCCTTGGTCGAGTGTACACGGACATTGCTTTCTCGACCAGAGGTGATGGAGACTGCTCAGCATCTGAGAGTTGCCACCTTATGAATCTCATCTGACGCAGAGCCCACGTTTCACCATTGAAGCTACGAGCACCAGGGATGTGCTTTCCCAGCCTCCGTCACAGCCAGATGCCGGCACTGGCTTAGGCTCGGCCAGCCAGATGCAGCTATCCTAGATTTGACTCTGGGGTTGCTGATGAAAACGGGCAGAATCGATGGAGGAGTGCTCCTGGTGTCAGTGATTCCAGTTTCCATGGCAACCGTGGGAACCCTGCCTTGATGGTGTCAGTGATGTGAGAATGCAGCATCTAATGGGCAGCACGGCCATCACCAAACCCTATTTGTGGAGTGTTTAGCCCATGGTGACAGCTGTTTAGGCTCTGAGCCTGCTAACCCAGATTTCCTAGTGCTTCTGCGAGCTCCTCAATAACTTATTCAGAATCTTTTTCTATCGCTTGCAGCTGAGAACTCTGATAAATATAGCATTGCAGCAAGCTGCTCCCTGTTCTCTTTCTCTACACTACCTAAAATTACAGCAGTTCTGTGTTTTCTTAACTTCTATCACATTATTAAAGAATTCATGCAACTTGAGGCTGGTGCTGTGGCACAGTGGGTTAATCTTTTGCCTGTATGCCAGCATCCCATATAGGCACTGGCCTGAGTCCCAGCTGCTCCACTTCTGATCCAGCTCTCTGCTAAGGCCTGGGAAAGCAGCAGAAGATGGCCCAAGTCCTTGGGTCCCTGTGCCTATGTGGGAGACCTGGAAGAAGCTCCTGGCTTCAGATCAGCCTAGCTCCAGCCTTTGTGGCTATCTGGGGAGTGAACCAGTGGATGGAAGACCTCTCTCTCTCTCTCTCTCTCTCTCTCTCTCTCTCTAACTCTGCCTCTCAAATAAATAAATAAATAAATCTTTAAAAATATTAAAAAAGGAAGTAGAACTGAATTCAAATCCTTGCTGAGCCACTTGCCAGCTTTGGCATTCTGAGCAAGTTACTTAACTTCATTGAGCCTCCTCTCACCTGTAGGAATGGAGATGATAAAACCTACATTGTTAGATTGTTATTAACGTTAAATAAGACATCAATGGTCATCTCAAAATATGCAGAAAAGGCATTCAGTTAAATTCAACATCTCTTCATGATAGAAACCCTCAAAAATTAGGTACAGAAGGAATGTACTTCAAGACAATAAAGGCTGTATGTGACAAACCACAGCCTACATCACACTGAATGGGCAAAATCTGAAATTACTCAAAGATCGGGAACAGGACAATGATGTTCACTTTTACCACGGTTGTTCAATGCAATGTTGGAAATCTTAGCCAAAGATGCAGCAGTCCCGAGGTCCTGCATAGCCTTGACCTCAGAGTCTGGCCACATCACTGTGTAAGAGAGCAGGGTCCCGGCCTCCACAGGTGCTGGTCCCTGGCAGATGGCCCTTTCCCCCTCTTATCCTGAAAGAATCTCTTCCCAGCTGTAGAAACTCTCATTCTCCCCCCCCCACCCCACCCCCGGCTCCCCACATACTCTTCCATTCAAGGTGATGTTTACACACATGGATTCTCCCAATTCCCAAGCCAACCTGGTCTCAGCAAGCCACATCGTTATCTGGAGGCAGAGAGCAGTAGCAGGGTCGTAGGCGCCCAGACATCTCTGCCACTGGGAATTCTGCTCCGGGAAAGCCTGTCTCTGCATAGCTCAGTGACTTGAGCGGCTCAATGTTTGTTGTCCATGGCAACCACGTTTCCCGACTCTGTTGAGTAAATATTCGCTTACTGGCCACAAGGAGGCGCTAACAGGATGGGGAATAACCTTCAAAGGAAGACCAGAACGTCTGAGCAGCCGAGAAGCTCTGTTCGATACTACATAAAAAATATGCCGTGCAGTTGCACCGGGTCCTCACTCAGTCTTTTATCAGATGCCCATGTGATCATATACTGGTCATTTAACCTTGCTGAGAATGATCGCTTCATCGGCAAAATGGGTACAATAATAAGAAATGAGCCGGCACCTATCCCAGGATGCTTGCTAATATCTCACATCCATGATCTCATTTAATCCTCCCACCAACTCCATGAAAGAGATTATGTTATAAGCCACATTTACAGAGGAGCAAACAATTTGTCTAGATCATACAGGTAAGGAACGGGCCGGGACAAGATTCAAATGCTTGTCTCCAAAGCCTGGTTGGCTAGCCACCGTGTGCTAGACCCATTTTACAGGCTGGTTCTAAAGATTCGAGATATTGTGTGAAAAAGCCAGGATAGTGCAAGTAGTTAATGGGCGGCCAGTCAAGTCCACATGGTGTTGTTACTCATGAGTGATGCCTGTAGCTGCTGCTGTGGGCTCACTCAGTTCCCCACTCCAGAGCTGCTGGGAGCAGAAAAGCCTTTTGTGGGTTGACCCAGTTTTCCCTATTAATGAGCTCATTCATTCATTCATTCAACAAATAACTTATTGAGTATTTACCATGAGTTAGGCACTGTTCTAAGTGCTAGGGAGATGGAAATGAGCAAAAGTAATAAAATCTTTGATTTTATAGGATGCATAGCCTAGTGGAGGCAGGACAGATAATAAACAAAAAGCACATAGATAATATCTCAAGTAGCAATCTGCATTTGGAATTAAATTAGGCAAGGGAATAGAGAGTGATAGATGTAGGTATTTTTCCATTTGTATAGGATGGTGAGGGAAGACCTCTCTGATAAAATGAAGTGCAGACAGTGAACCAGAGACATGTGTGACTGGCAGAGAGGGAGAAACGTGCTGGCATGGGTGAAAGGCAGTGGGAAGCTTCGAGAATGAGCAAAGGAGGAAGAAAGGGAGGTAGTTTCTCGGCCGAGTCCGTAGAAGCAGAGCCTGGGGGAGGGACTCAAGTGTAGGCTGTCTTTGAGGGTTTGCTGCCAGGAAGAAAGGAGCGAGGGCAGGAGGGAGAACGGGCACGGCGAGGAGGTGGTCTTCAGCTGGCTCCTGTAAGAACACTGGAGCACGCATCGCTCGTCAAGCTGGTTCTTCCTTGAAGGAGAAATGTTCTTGACCTAATTTAGTCATCAGTCACTATCCAACGACAGGGTTTTCTAGGGGTAGCGGGGCTCTAGGCTTATTTATTTGAGAGGCTGAGTAACAGAGAGAGGGAGATACCTGGCCGGAGTGGATCCAATCTGAAGCCAGGAGCCAGGAGCTTCTTCCTGGTCTCCCACATGGGTCTGCAGGGGCCCAAACACTTGGGCCATGTTCCACTGCCTTCCCAGGCCATTAGCAGAGAGCTGGATCGGAAGTGGAGCAGCCGAGACACAAACCAGTGCCCATATGAGATGCCGGTGCTGCAGGTGGAGGCTTACCCTGCTACGCCACAGAGTTGGCCCCCCTAAAAGATATTTCAACTTCAGCTCCATTCTCTTTCTCACAGAGGAGAAGCCAGCTGCCATGTGGTGAGGATGCCCAGCGGCCCTCAGAGCAAAGCCTGCATGGTAAGGAACTGAGAACTATTTCCGGCAGTCAGCACTGGTTTTCCAGGCACGAGAGAGGGCTTGTTGGAAGGCAGGCATGCCTGCAGGCGGCCACAGCCCCAGCCAACAGCTTGGACGTCACTCCTGGAGAGAATCTCACTTACAACTACATGGCTAAGCCATTTTTGGATTCCTGACCCTTAGGAACTATGACAACCGTCTTTTTGTTTGGAGCTATGAAATGTGGGGGTAAAGATTTATACAGCATAGATAACCACTACAATTACCAATGGTGAAATAAGGTCTAAAGAGTGACCCTCTGATTGAACACCATGAAGGCTTGAAAGGAGCACTTCTGGCAAAGTGTGTTTGCAAAAGCCTTGTTATTCAGAGAGAATGAGCAAAGAGAAAATGGGGACAGAAAACGCTGGCAATTCTTTCAATATGCTTTTCTGTATAGAAAAGCAGAGAATCGGGAGGGTAGCTCTAGAGAAAAGGGTGTTAAGAATGCTTTTCCCTCTTGGTTTAGGTTTTTTTTTTTTTTTTTTAATTTATTTATGTATTTGAAAGGCAGAGTTACAGAGAAGCCAAGCAGAGGCAGAGAGAGAGAGAGAGAGAGAGGTCTTCCAGCCGATGGCTCACTATCCAGATGGCTGTAACAGCCAGAGCTGATCTGGATCTGAAGCCAGGAACCAGGAGCATTCTCAAAGTGGAAGAAGACAAACTTGCAACTTTGGACCAGTTAGAGTCTTGGCTGCTCCACTTCCGACCCAGCTCTCTCCTGTGGCCTGGGAAAGCAGTGGAGGATAGCCCTGGGTCCTTAGGCCTCTGCACTCACATGGGAAGACCCAGAGGAAGCTCCTGACTGCTGGCTTTGGATTGGCCCAGCTCTGGCTGTTGCAGCCAGTTGGGGAATGAACCAGTGGATAGAAGACATCTCTCTCGCTCTTTGCCTCTCCTTCTCTCTGTGTGTAACTCTGACTTTCAAGTGAATAAATAAATCTTAAAAAAAGAAACCTGGAAAATTAAAAAAATAAAAGAAGCAATGATGTGACTGTTTCTAGGAAACTGGGTGAAACTAATAGGTCAAATGATATTGGATAGAGAAATTGTTGTTTTCACCTTTCCTCCTCTATATCCTGGGAAAACTTAAATGAATTGGTTATCTGTGACCATCAGAAACAATCTTAGTATGACTTTTTTTGCCAGCATCAGACCAAACATGAGGACACTAGGGGTGGGCTCCAGCTTGGGGGTGGGATGCTGGTTGGGGCACCCAGACCCCATAGCAGAGTACCAGGATTCAGTAAACTTCTTGATGTCCTGACTCCAGCTCTCTGTGAATGCAGCTCCAGGAGGCAGTGATGATGGCTCGGGTAGTTGGGTTCCTGCCCTCTCTATGAGATACCTGGGTTGACTTCCTATCTTGCAGCTTCTACAGGGGCCAGTTCTGGACAGTGCATGCATTTGCAGAGGGAACCAACAGTTGAGAGCATGCATGCCATCTCTCTTTCTCTACTTCTCAGATGAATAAATAAAAATTAGAAAAAATAAGAACACTGAGGTGTTATGAAAACTAGGGCACCATATCCTTTTTTTTTTTTTTTTTTTTTGAAATTTATTTATTTGAGATGTAGAGCTATGGACAGTGAGAGGAGAGGCAGAGAGAAAGGTCTTCCATTTGCTAGTTCACTCCCCTGGTGGCCACAACGGCAGGAGCTGAGCCGATTCGAAGCCAGGAGCCAGGAGCTCCTTCTGGGTCTCCCACACGGGTGCAGGGGTCCAAGGACTTGGGCCACCTTCTACTGCTTTCCCAGGCCATAGCAGAGACCTGGATGGGAAGAGGAGCAGCCGGGATATGAACCGGTGCCCATATCGGAAGCCGTGCTACAGGCAGTGGCTTTACCCACTACACCATAGTGCTGGCCCAACCATATCTTTCTTTCTTTCTTTTTTTTTTTTATTTTTTGACAGGCAGAGTGGACAGTGAGAGAGACAGAGAGAAAGGTCTTCCTTTACCGTTGGTTCACGTCTTCCTTTGCCGTTGGCTGCCGTGGCCAGCGCACCGCGCTGATCCGAAGGCAGGAGCCAGGTACTTATCCTGGTCTCCCATGGGGTGCAGGGCCCAAGTACTTGGGCCATCCTCCACTGCACTCCCTGGCCACAGCAGAGAGCTGGCCTGGAAGAGGGGCAACCGGGACAGAATCCGGCACCCTGACCGGGACTAGAACCCAACCATATCTTTCTGTACCTACTTCAGATGATCAGTGGGAACTAGGGATTTCCCTAATGTGCCTGAGCACAGAGTTGGCCACGGTTTTCAGTGGAAAACAGCAAGAGAGGACAAAGAATTGAACAGAAGCACTGCCCCCTTGTCCTCTGGCTCTTACATCTCCCACACTTAACTTCACCCTGTTCTGCTGTGCACATGCAATGAGACACACTGTAGCCCAGCTTCTGTGTAGGATTTGGATTTGTGCAAAGTGGCCAAAACTTGCAAATGTTTACTTACCAGTCAACCAAGCAGTCATGATTTTTTTTTTTTTAAGGATAGATTTATTTATTTGAAAGACAGAGTGAGAGAAAGGATATATATATAGGGAGAAAGCCTGCATCCACTGGTTCACTTCCTGGGTTGGGCCAAAGCCAGGAGGCTGGAACTCCACCAGAGTCTCCCATGTTGGCAGGGACCCAAGTACTTTTTCTGTCTTCCACTGTTTTCCCAAGAGCATTAGCAGGGACCTGGATCAGAAGTGGAACAGCCAGAACTTGAACTGGCTCTCATATGGGATGACGGCATTGCAGGCAGCAGTTTAATCCACTGTACCACAATGTTGAGCCCCAGTCATGATTTTTAATTTGTCTGTTTATCTCAGGTTGAACTGCACTTACCACGGTGAACCCAACTGCCTCTGAGGTTTCCAGACCTTCTAGACCGGGAGTGGTTATACACTCTGCAAGTCTTACTGGGAAGCTGGAGGTCCCAATGTGCTCTGAAGTCTGGAAAATTCGGTGGGAAAATGGAGCTCAGCATAGAGGAAGAAGAGCTATTATCTCATGTGCTGTACTCAAACATGTATTTGAGTAGGAAGCCCTTGTCAGACTTACATCAGGGGCACATCTGTCTGCATTTGATGTGTGTGCAATTGTGTGGCCAAGGGCGTGTGTGTGAGAAGACATAGTCAAAGATTTAATAGAAGACTAGTTGTTTTGGGTCCATCTGGCCTGCTGTCACTGCCAAGAGGAATGGTAGGCAGAGGACTCCCTACAGGAGCAGGCAGAGAAAACAGTCAGAAAGTGGTAGATCGTCAGGGCACTCCCAAGTGTCTCCCAGACCTAGCTGGCTCTTGCTTAAAGTTTAGCAAGTGGCTAACCAACACTATGCAAGGCTTTTACAATTTTGATTATGCTTTCTTTTTTTTTAAAGTTTTATTTACTTATTTGAAAGGCAGAATTACAGAGAGGCAGTGGTAAGGGGAGAGAGGGAGGGAAAGAGAGAGAGCGAGAGAGAGGTCTTTTATCTGTTACCGAAGAAGCAAAGGGTCCTTGTCTTTATGCAAGAAAGAATTCAGGTGTGAGACAGAGAGCAGTGGAAAGCAAAATAGCAAGGTTTATTAGGTAGGGACATCCATAAGAACAGATGGATACCTCTCCAGACAGGACCTGAGAGAGAGTGCACAGTTCACATTTAGGCTGGGGTTTTTAAGGGGATGGGTCTTGCCTTCCTGCCTTTTCTCTCCCCCTCTCCTTCTTCTCCCGAACGAAGGACTTGTTGGGTGCAAATATGAAAAATTCCTTTCTGAGTTTTTCCCCCTGAAGTTATCAGACAGGAGAAGCCTGGCTGGCGTCTCCCCACCTTAGAGGAAGAAGGTTTATCAGGCCAGGTAGAAGGGGCAGGACCCCCTGGAAGGTCATCAGGATCCGGGCAGGATTTTAAAGTGCAAGATGCTGGGTTTCTGGAGCTTCCACAGTGGGTACTGGTCTTCAGGCCTTTCTCATACACACATAGGCTCAATTTCTGACTTCCTACCTAACATATCTACTGGTTCACTCCCTAGATGGCGGCAATGGCCGGGACTACGTTGATCTGAAGCCAGGAGCCAGGAGCTTCTTCTGGGTCTCCCACGTGGGTGCAGGGGGCCAAGGACTTGGGCCATCTTCTACTGCTTTCCCAGACCATAGTAGAGAGCTGCATTGGAAGTGGAGCAGCCAGGACCAGCGCCCATATGGGATGCCGGCTCTGCAGGTGGCGGCTTTACCCACTATGCCACAGCTCCGGCCTCCTAATCATGCTTTCTTATGTTTTTATATTTTCTCTAGGGTATTGCATTGACAATAGATTTGTTATTGGGGATCAGTGGCTTTGGGTTCTTGTGGGATATAAGACAGAGAATAAGGGTAAGCCTGCTAGCAAAGCTTACTGCAGAGAAATCGCGAAGAGCCCACGTGTGACAGGCCAGGCAAGAACCGGGAGCCCAGTGTGCCTTCCGACTGGAGTTTCTGTGGATGTTGGGCGTGGGCCCTCTTTCTCCTCCCACCACAACCTTTCTGAAACATTGCTAGGTGGAGGGCTTTCTGGGTGTGGAATCCCTCCCAGAATGTCACAAAGGTTCCCTTGGTGAAGAGTAGAGGAAATGCTCTCAAACTTCCCCCAGGGAGAGGGTTGGGTGCCACCTGGCCAGGT
Organism: Oryctolagus cuniculus; assembly: GCF_964237555.1. Lineage (NCBI taxonomy): Eukaryota > Metazoa > Chordata > Mammalia > Lagomorpha > Leporidae > Oryctolagus > Oryctolagus cuniculus. Next base: position 126,651,128 of record NC_091436.1, on the reverse strand, counting down.
TATTGAACAATGGGGAGACTTTGATATGTAAATGCTGGTTTGCTGCCAAGGCTTGCATCTTTGTTGCATCACACAGAAATGCCCAGTATTCTTCCACCCCTTGCACACACCATGGCTCCTGTCTATCTATCTAGCTACCTTAACAGATTTACCAAGGATTATTAAATTAAAACAGTATGTTTTAGTATTTGACAATAGTTCACATGTAACGTCTTGAGGAAAGTTTCTTATGCAGAAATCGAACCATAACGCCTCACATTAAAGGGTATGGGGAGAGCGTGCGCTGTGGTGGACATTGGTTCTACAAGCTTGGACAAGGCTCTCGATGTTACAGGTGAAATGGTGGCAGAGGAAGATGACCTTGATTCTTTTGTCACGTGAAAGACTAATTTCCTCGCAGACAGGCAGAGGGAAAAGCAAGATTGATTTAATTCAGAAACCTCTTGCCACAGCGGCCAGCAAGGGGCTCCAAGAGAGGCAAAATGTGCTGAACTGTGAGGGTCTGTGTCTTTTAAACACTTTTTTGGGGGAAGCAAACAAACAAAAATCCAGAGCAGCAGCTAAGAATCAGTTTGAGAGGGACAAAAATCCATCAAGAGTCCGGGTTTGGGGCCAGCGCTGTGGCTTATTAGGCTGAGCCCCCGCCTGTGGTGCCGGCTTCCCATATGGGCACCGACTCATGTCCTGGCTGCTCCTCTTCCTTTTTTTTTTTTTTTTTTTTTTTTTGACAGGCAGAGTGGACAGTGAGAGAGAGAGAGACAGAGAGAAAGGTCTTCCTTTGCCGGTGGTTCACCCTCCAATGGCCGATGCAGCCGGCACTCTGAGGCTGACGCACCGCGCTGATCCGAAGCCAGGAGCCAGGTGCTTCTCCTGGTCTCCCATGCAGGTGCAGGGCCCAAGCACTTGGGCCATCCTCCACTGCACTCCCAGGCCAGAATAGAGCTGGACTGGAAGAGGGGCAACGGGGACAGAATCTGGCACCCTGACCAGGACTAGAACCCAGTGTGCCGGCGCCACAGGCGGAGGATTAACCTATTGAGCTGTGGTGCCGGCCTGCTCCTCTTCCAATCCAGCTCTCTGCTATGGCCTGGGAAAGCAGCAGATGACAGCCCCTGCATTGGCGTGGGAGACCCAGAAGTAGCTCCTGGCTCCCAGCTTCAGATAGGCCCAGCTCCAGCCATTGCAGTCATTTGGGGAATGAACCAGTGGATGGACGACCTCTCTGTCTCTCCCTCTCTATATAACTCTACCTCTCAAATAAATAAATAAATAAATAAATCTTTTTTAAAAGAGAGAGAGAGAGACAGAGAGAGAGAATCTGGGTTTTGAAATCTTGTCTGTCCTGTCTAGCTTGCTCATGATAAGACAAAAAAACCCAGAAGGGTGGAATCACCACTCCCTTGCTATTTTCATAAGACTGGAAGCTCCCAAGGAGTGGGAGAGGCAATTTGACCTTGTTAAAGACAACATTTGGGGAAAGCAAGCATTTTGTACCCTTTCCTCATTTTTTACTGGGACCAACCTAACTGTTAACCCATCTGACCCTCACACCAAAGTCTGTGAAGTTTATTTATTTATTTTTTAAAGATGTATTTATTTATTTGAAAGGCAGAGTTACACAGAGGCAGAGAGAGAGAGAGAGAGATCTTCCATCCGCTGGTTCACCCCCAGACGGCTGCAACGGCCGGAGCTGCAGTAATCCGAAGCCTGAAGCCAGGAGCTTCTCCCACGTCTCACACACAGGTGCAGGGGCCCAAGGACTTGGGCCATATTCCACTGCTTTCCCAGGCCATAGCAGAGAGCTGGATCAGCAGTGGAGCAGCCGGGACTCGAACTGGTGCTCATAAGGGGTGTTGGCACTGTAGGAGGCGGCTTTACCTGCTACAATGCCGGCCCCCATTTATGGGGTTTAATACTAAGTTTAAGAATCATCTCCTGGGGCCAGCACTGAGGTGCAGTGGGTTAACACCCTGGCCTGAAGTGCCGGCATCCCATATGGGCACCAGTTCAAATCCCAGCTGCTCCACTTCCAACCCAGCTCTCTGCTATGGCCTGGAAAAGCGGTAGAAGATGGCCCAAGTCCTTGGGCCCCTGCACCCATGTGGGAGACCTGGAGGAAGCTCCTGGCTCCTGGCTTCAGATTGGTGCAGCTCCGGCTGTTGTGGCCATCTGGGGAGTGAATCAGCAGATGGAAGATCTCTCTCTTTCTCTCTCTCTCTCTCTTTCTCTGCCTCTCCTCTCTCTGTGTAACTCTGACTTTCAAATAAATAAATAAATCTTAAAAAAAAAAAAGAATCATCTCTCCTGAAGAGTCTCACTCAGCAGGTCTGAAGTGGACCTGGAACTTGCACTTGAATAAGCAGTCCTGCTGACTGTAACACAAGTGGTCCACAGACCACTCTTGGAGAAACACTTTCCAGACTCCCCACATCTCCATTTTCAGTTTTGTTTGTTTGAGATGCAGAAAGAGAGAAAGAGAGCACTCCCATCTACTGGTTCACTTCCCAGATATCTACAATGGCCAGAGTTGGGAATGGGCCAAAGCAATGCAGGTTTTCCAAGTGGGTGGCAGGAACCCTGGGATTTTAGCCATCTGTGCTGCCTCCTAGGGTGTGTTTTAGCAGGAAGCTGGAGCCAGGAGCCTGGAATCAAGCTCAGGTATCCCAGTGTGGGACATGGGTATTTTTTTTTTTTTAGATTTATTTATTCATTTGAAAGTCAGAATTATATATATAGAAAGATCTTCCATCTGCTGGTTCACTGTCCAAAAGGCTGCAGCAGCCAGGGCTGGGCCAGGCCAAAGCCAGAATCCTGGAATTTCATCCAGGTCTCCCATGTGAGTGCAGGGTCCCAAGCACTTGGGCCATCTCCCTCTGCTTTCCCAGGCACATTCGTAGGGAGCTGGATTGGAAGTGGATTAGCCAGAACTTGAACAGGTACCCAAAATGGGATGCTGGCACTGCAGCCAGTGGCTTAACCCACAGTGCTGGCCACAGCATGAACATCTTAACCAGAGACGTAACTTGTAGGCTAGGCCGGCGCCACAGCTCACTAGGCTAATCCTCCGCCTTGCGGCGCTGGCACACCAGGTTCTAGTCCCGGTCGGGGCACCGGATTCTGTCCCGGTTGCCCCTGTTCCAGGCCAGCTCTCTGCTGTGGCCAGGGAGTGCAGTGGAGGATGGCCCAAGTGCTTGGGCCCTGCACCCCATAGGAGACCAGGATAAGTACCTGGCTCCTGCCATTGGATCAGTGCGGTGCGCTGGCTGCGGCAGCCATTGGAGGGTGAACCAACGGCAAAGGAAGACCTTTCTCTCTGTCTCTCTCTCTCTCACTGTCCACTCTGCCTGTCAAAAAATAAAAAAAAAATAAAATAAACTTGTAGGCTAATCAGCCACCTCATTAATCTGCAGTTTAAAAGCTTTGTTGTGGGTCGGCGCCGCGGCTCACTAGGCTAATCCTCCACCTAGCGGCGCCGGCACACCGGGTTCTAGTCCCAATCCGGGCGCCGGATTCTGTCCTGGTTGCCCCTCTTCCAGGCCAGCTCTCTGCTGTGGCCAGGGAGTGCAGTGGAGGATGGCCCAGGTGCTTGGGCCCTGCACCCCATGGGAGACCAGGAGAAGTACCTGGCTCCTGGCTCCTGCCATCGGATCAGCACGGTGCGCCGGCCGCAGCGCGCCGGCCGCGCCGGCCATTGGAGGGTAAACCAACGGCAAAAGGAAGACCTTTCTCTCTCTCTCTCTCTCTCTCACTGTCCACTCTGCCTGTCAAAAAAAAAAAAAAAAAAAAAAAAAAAAAAGCTTTGTTGTGTTAGGACTGGCGTTTGGCCTAGCAGTTAGGCAGCCTTTGGGACACCCACAACCCATTTGGAAGTTCCCGGGTTTAATGTGAGCAATGAGGAGCTAAGGACTGCCAATACCCAAGTCACCTGCACCACCCACATCCCATCACCTTCTCTGCCTGTTCGACATGGCTGAAGGTTTGGCATGCCCACCCCCATCACACCGCTAAGCCTCACTTTCCATCATGCATCTTCTTGAAGACCACCACAGGTGCTGCAGCCCCACCCCAAACCCTGCCTTCTTTGAATATTCAGTGCAGCCTTGCCCTGAACACCACCCCTTATCCTATAAAAGGATGACCCCAGGGCTGTCTCAGTGGCCCTGCTGTTCAAGCTGCAGCACCTCTAGTGCAGTTTGAGTCCTGGGTGCTCCACTTCTGATCCAGCTCCCTGCTAATGTGCCTGGGAAAAGCAGCACAGTATGGCCTAAGTGCTTGGGCCCTGCACCCACATGGGAGACCTGGACGATGCTCCTGGCTCCTGGCAGCCTTGCCCAGGCCTGTCTATCACAGCCATTTGGGAAGTGACCCAGCAGATGGAGGATCTGGATCTCTCTCTCTCCCTCTCTATCTCTGTGTGATTCTGCCTTTCAAATAAATATATAAATCTTTTAAAAAAGGATGACGCCAGCCTGGGTGGAGGCAATTCTCCCTCATGGAGTTGTCTACACTCACATCTGAGTATGTACTTCTCTCTGCCTTTCAGTAAATCCTGCCTACCTCCATGTACATCTCCTGGTGTTTTTTTTTTTTTTTTTTTGACAGGCAGAGTGGACAGTGAGAGAGAGAGAGACAGAGAGAAAGGTCTTCCTTTGCTGTTGGTTCACCCTCCAATGGCCGCCGCGGCCAGTGCGCTGCGGCCGGCGCACCATGCCTATCCGATGGTAGGAGCCAGGAGCCAGGTGCTTTTCCTGGTCTCCCATGTGGGTCCAGGGCCCAAGCACCTGGGCCATCCTCCACTGCACTCCTGGCCACAGCAAAGAGCTGGCCTGGAAGAGGGGCAACCGGGACAGAATCCGGCGCCCCGACCGGGACTAGAACCCGGTGTGCCGGCGCCGCTAGGTGGAGGATTAGCCTAGTGAGCCACGGCGCCAGCCCCATCTCCTGGTTTTATTTCTACAGGTGGGAAGACAAGAATCTGGACTAAGTTTAGCTGTGGATCTCCCTGAGCCTAGCCAAGGGTCCCGATCCCCACAACAGGTTTAAGTCTTGGCTCTGCTTCTAATTCTACCTTCCTGCTAATTGGAGATTTCTGTCTCTCTGTGCTTCAAATAAATTTAGCCATAAAAATATAACATAGAAATCAGCCATTTTTTTTGTGACACCTGCATTCCATATTGGAATGCCTGAATTCGAGTAATTCAGAGTGCCACTCTTTTTTTTTTTTAAGGTTTATTTATTTATTTATTTTATTTATTTTTTTTTTTTATTTTTTGACAGGCAGAGTGGACAGTGAGAGAGAGAGACAGAGAGAAAGGTCTTCCTTTTGCCGTTGGTTCACCCTCCAATGGCCGCCGCGGCTGGCGCGCTGCGGCCGGCGCACCGCGCTGATCCGATGGCAGGAGCCAGGAGCCAGGTGCTTTTCCTGGTCTCCCATGGGGTGCAGGGCCCAAGCACCTGGGCCATCCTCCACTGCACTCCCTGGCCACAGCAGAGGGCTGGCCTGGAAGAGGGGCAACCGGGACAGAATCCGGCGCCCCGACCGGGACTAGAACCCGGTGTGCCGGCGCCGCTAGGCGGAGGATTAGCCTAGTGAGCCGCGGCGCCGGCCTATTTATTTATTTGAGAGGCAGAGTAACAGAGAGAGGGAGAGACATGGCCAGAGTTGATCTGATCTGAAGCCAGGAATCAGGAGCTTCTTCTGAGTCTCCCACAGGGGAGTAGGAGCCTAAGCACTTGCGCCATCTTCTACTGCTTTCCCGGGCTGGATCAGAAGAGGAGCAGCCAGAACATGAACTGGCACCTATATGGGATGCCAGCACTGCAGGCAAAGGCTTAGCCTACTATGCCACAGTGCCGCCCCCAGTTCCACTCTTGATTCCAACTTCCTGCTAATGCAAACCATAGGAGGCAGAAGGTGATCACAACTCAAGTGGTTGAATACTTGCCACCAATGTAGGAGGCTTGGATTGAGTTCCAGGCTCTTGATTCAGCCTGGCTCTGTGTCAGCTTCTATGGGCATTTGGGGAGTTAACCAACAAATGGAACTGTCTGTTTCTCTTTCCCTGTTGACATCTCTGTCTCTCAGGGAGACGAACAAACAACAACAAAGCAACCCACAATTACAAATTCAATTGTTAGGGCCAGTGTTTTGGCATAGAGGGTAAAGCTCCCGTCTAGGACATCACCATCCCATATGTGTGGGGACCCATGAGCCGGCCATGGGCCCACATGCTAAGGCTTAGCTTGCTGACCGTTTGCATTAGTTACTGCTGTGTGGATGTTTATGGTTTCTGTGGAGCTGTGATATCGGGACCGTTTCATAACCCCAGGCTAGAGTCAAAACAGCTATGGTCTTGGGGCTTCCCGTACTTCTTTTCCCACTGACCAAGGCTGAGAAAACACCAGGTGGAAGCTTGTTGTTAGCACCCGAGTCACCTGCTACGTGACCAGGAGCTTGATTGGATGAAGGCGGGTGATCACCTTTATGGTTGGACAAGGAGCGCATGGACTGTGCGTGATCAGGCACCCGATTGGAGCATCGCCGCATGGACTGTAGCATGGACTAAGCTTGCTTACGTGCTTCTGCAGTGTTATACTAGATAAGCTGTTTGTGATATGGTACGGGAGCTTCCCCTTTCTTTCGGAGCTCCCCTTGCTCAAGGGTTTCTTTTTCTATCCTGTTTAAATAAAAGTCTACTGAAGACCGATCAGCTGGGAGCAGTGTCGTTCCTTTGCGGGCAAGGGAACCGCACATATGGGCACTGGTTCAAGTGCTGGCTGTTCCACTTCTCATCCAGCTCCCTGCTAATGTGCCTGGGAAGGCAGTGGAAGATGGCCTAAGTGCTTGGGCCCCTGAACCCACATAGGATACCTGGAAGAATCTCCTGGCTCCTGGCTTTGGTCTTGTCCAGCCCTGGCCATTGTTGCCATTTGGGGAATGAACCAGTGGATGGAAGATCTCTCTCTCTTTGCCTCTCTACTTCTCCCTTCCTCCCTCCCTCCCATAATTGTGCCTTTCAAATAAATAAAATAGGGGCCGGCGCCGTGACTCACTTGGTTAATCCTCTGCCTGCGGCACTGGCATCCCATGTGGGAGCCGGGTTCTAGTCCCGGTTGCTCCTCTTCCAGTCCAGCTCTCTGCTGTGGCCCAGGAGGGCAGTAGAGGTTGGCCCAAGTGTTTGGGCCCTGCACCCACATGGGAGACCAGGAAGAAGCACCTGGCTCCTGGCTTCAGGTCAGCGCAGCACCAGCCGTAGCAGCCATTTGGGGAGTGAACCAACGGAGGAAAGACCTTTCTCAAATAAGTAAAATAAATTTAAAATATAAAAACTTAATTGTGAAAAAAACTCAAACATATGTAATGAAAATGAGGTTAATATAAATCCTACCCATGTACCCATCACCACTTCCAACAATCACTGACTGAGACCAATGCTACTCAACTATGTTCACACTCATTTCCCCAGCCCCCAGTATTTTTTTTTAAAGATTTATTTATTTGAAAGTCAGAGTTAGAGAGATAGGGAGAGAGATCTTACATCCATTGATTACTCCCCAGAAGGTTCCAACGTCCAGGGCGGGGCCAGACCAAAGCCAAGAGTTTCCTCCAGATCTCCCATGTGGGTGACAGGGGCCGAAACACTTGAGTCATTTTCCATTGCTTTTCCTAGGCCATTAGCAGGGAACTAGATTAGAAGCAGAGCAGCCAGGACATGAACTCGGACCCATATGGTGGCGACCTTACTATATGCCATAATGCCAGCCCCCAAGTATCATTTTTTTTTAAGATTTATTTTATTTATTTGAAAGATAGAGTTACAGAGAGAGGCAGAGAGAGAGGTCTTCCATCCGCTGGTTCACTCTCCAAATGACCACAACAGCCTGAGCTGAACTGATTGGAAGCCAGGAGCCAGGAGCTTCTTCTGGGTCTCCCACATGGGGGCAGGGGCCCAAGGAGTTGGGTCATCTTCTACTGTTTTCCCAGGTCATAGCAGAGAGCTGGATTGGAAGTGGAATAGCTGGGACTTGAACCGGCTGCTGCCGGTGCTGCAGGCCGAGGCTTTAACCTGCTGTACCACAGTGCTGGCCCCAATCCCAGCATTATTTTAAAGCAAATCCTTGACATCATATAATTTTATTCATAAACATTCCCATAAATATCTCTAACAGGAAAAGGACTTCAAAAAGAAACAATCGCAATACTATTAAAATACTATTAACACATTTTAAATTTTTAACGCTGATTTTTAAAAACCAAGCGATATCCAAAGAATGCTAAAACATCTCTGTCTCTTTTTTTAAAAATTTATTTATTTATTTAGAAAGTCAGAAAAAGAGGGAGTCAGAGAGACAGAGAGAGAGAGAGAGAAACTTCCATCTGCTGGTTCACTCCCCAGATGGCTGCAGCAGGCCAGTGCTGGGCCAGGTTGAAGCCAGGGGCCAGGAGCGTCTTCTGAGTCTCCCATGTGGGTGGCAGGCTCCAAATATTTGGGCCATCTTCTGCTGCTTTTCCCAGGAGAATTAGCAGGGAGTTGGATCAGAAGTGGAGCAGCTGGGACACAAACTGACTCCTGTATGGGATGCCAGCATTGTAGGCAGTGTCTTTACCCACTACACTGCAATGCTAGTCTCATCTTATTATTTTAAAAAATAATTGGGGGCCAGTGCTGTGGCAACAGGTACAGCTTCGACCTATGGCTCCAGCATCCCATATGGGCACCGGATTGTGTCCTGGCTGCTCCACTTCTGATCCAGCTCTCTGCTATGGCCTGGGAAAGCAGTGGAAGACGACCCAAGTCCTTGGGCCTCTGCACCCACGTGGGAGACCCAGAAGAAGCTTCTGGCTCCTGGCTTTGAATCAGTCCATTTCTGGCTATTGTGGTCATTTGGGAAGTGAATCAGCAGAGGGAAGACCCTTTTCTCTGTCTCTCCATCTCTCTTGAACTCTGCCTCTTAAATAAATGAATAAATAAATCTTTAAAAATAATAATTTGTCCAAATCAAGACCTGAACAAAAATTTTAATTACAATTGATTGGTGTGTCTTTTGAGTATTTTCTAATTTATACATTCTCTTTTCCATTCCTTTCTTTTGCGATTCTTTTGCTGGTTTATTTGTTCCACAAAGCTTTCCTCTTCTTTTCTTTTCTTAGACTTATTTATTTGAAAGGCAGCATTAAAGAGACAGAGAGGGAGAAAGGGAGAAACAGAGAGACAGCTCTTCCTGCTTCATTCCCCAAACAGTCGAAATGGCACATGTGGAAGACCAGAGTCAGAACTCTATCGGGGTCTCCCACAAGGGTGGCAGGGCCCAAGCATGTGAGCCACCTTCTGCTGCCTTTCCAGGCACATCAGCAGGGATCTGGGTTGGAAATGGAGCAGCAGGGACTCCATCCAGCCAACCAGCATCCCCGACATCACAGGTAGGGGATTTAACCAGCTGTGCCACAATGCAGGACCCTACATAACTTTCCATAATCTGAATATTGGTAGCTGCAGCCTTGTTAACTGTCCTTTTTTTTTTTTTTTTTTTTTGTTTTTGAAGTGCTGGATGAAATTCAGAATCTATTAATGTATTTACATAATTTATAATCTTTAAGCAACTGTCTCATAAATATAGACTACCACTTTCCTTATGCTATGCAAGAGATATTTATTTTTCCTCACCAAAATACTTGAGTTAAATAAAAAATCGACAGCATTTACATAATTTTCTTTATCTTTCTCTTTTATTCCTGTTTTTAAACCACTGCTAGGCAGCTTAGAGCATGTGTCACTTAATTTATTCCAGGAAGCTTTTTTTTTTTTTTTTTTTTTGACAGGCAGAGTTAGTGTGAGAGAGAGACAGAGAAAGGTCTTCCTTCCGTTGGTTCACCCCTCAAATGGCCACTATGGCCAATGCACTGTGCCGATTGAAGCCAGGAGCCAGGTGCTTCCTCCTGGTCTCCCATGCGGGTGTAGGGCCCAAGCACTTGGGCCATCCTCCACTGCCTTCCTGGCCACAGCAGAGAGCTGGACTGGAAGAGGAGCAACTGGGACAGAATCCAGTGCCCCAACCTGGACTAGGTCCCGGGGTACTGGCGCCACAGGCGGAGGATTAGCCTAGTGAGCCGTGGCGCCAGCCTCCTGGGAGCTTCTTAATCACCACTACCTAGATCATGGGAGTTTATTTTAAAAGGTGCTGATAATGTGTTTGGTGACCCATTCATGATGGGATCAGATACAAACCCAGGCTGAGCAAGGCACCTGCTGCTCTCCCTGTTAATTTACTTTGGGAATCCAAGGCTCACATAGTCAATGACAAGTACTTCCAAGATGGCACAGATGAAATTTTCCATCAGTTTTATATGTAACCGAATTTAGTTTCAAATAATAATCACCATCCCTCCACTTACCATATCCTACCACATTTCAAAAAATAGAACACCTTCTAACAGTGGTAGTGGGAAACCCAAAGCAATTACATTCTTCACCACATTTATTTTTCCCTCAAGAATCATGAAAGCGCTAATTTTCCCTTTATAAGTGTTACATAAAATCTTGATTACAAAACTACTCGACAACATAATCCTACACCCATATAATCACACGTTCCTTTTCAGCAAAGTCAAAAGCCAACGCCGTATTCCCTTCGCACACCAGAGATCCTTTACAGAACCGAAGTGCACAGACGGAAATACCATTGCTGTAGTCCTCAAGGAGAATACTTTTTACACGAAATCAAGAGCAGCCAGGGGAAAACGGGTGGCGGGAACCCCAGCCCTCCCGCTAACTTCCAGGACCACCTAACTCGGCGGAGGCCTGGCCAGCAGCAGTTTTGCCTCGGCTCTGAAGGCTGCCTTAGGAGTCTGAAGCTATCACCATCAGACGGCAGTTTGGCGACGTGGGAGGGAAGTCTTCCGCTAATTTCTATAAACAGTTCATGTATGTTTATTGTGTTTTCTGCACTGGTCTCTACAAAAATCGCATGAATGGAGCCAGTATAGTCCTTAGCATCTCTCCCCGTGGCTTCTCTCACATTGATAAGATCACACTTATTCCTGCAATGGCAATTAGGCTAGCAGGTGGCCCAAGCTGTCAAAGCTCTCTAACTCCCCACTTCTTTCATGTAGAAAATGTTTCTTCTTCGTGATGTCATCGGCCAACCTGTGACAGTATGTTGGGGCTAAGGCACTGAATCCTTCTTTTCGTGCTATGAGAATTTATGGAGCTCATTTTGGACTGTGTAGCTCATAAAAGATGCCCTACTGCTGGGTTAACATTAGGATCAGAACTGTATTCCACAAACCGCCATAGGCCACTTGTTTCACCTACACCCAGATCCCCTAGCACACCCACTTTGAGCTCCTGCAGCGCCATGGCCCGGGACCCACGGGCCACCACCCTAAGTTGGGGAAGGAGAGGTGGGACCCAGCGAGAGCATCCCCAGCACCGTCCCCACACAGCCCAATATTTCTTGTAATTAAATAATTACATCTGGTGGCTTGATCAGATTCAGGTTGGATTTTTTGGGCACAGTGTCTGGTAGGGGCTCTTTTTGTTAGCAGCCATTCATGATCACTGCCTACATGACCCATGAATTATTAAAAATTATGAAAGGTTCCCTATGCCTCTTGATTTTCAAAAATAGGACAATTAGGTGCTGGCACTGTGGTGTAGCAAGCAAAGCTGCCACCTGCGGTGTCAGCATCCACTTCCGATCCAGCTCTCTGCTATGGCCTGGGAAAGCAGTGGAAGATGGCCCAAGTCTGCACCCGGGTGGGAGACCCAGAAGAAGCTCCTGGCTCCTGGCTTCGGAATGGTGCAGCTCCGGCCATGGAGGCCATTTGGGGAGTGAACCAGCAGATGGAAGACCAACTTCTCTCTCTCTCTCTCTCTCTCTCTCTCTCTCTCTTTAACTCTCTGCCTTTCAAGTAAATACATAAATCTTTAAAAACAAAAAGTTTGTTTAAAAAGATAGGAGAGTTAAATTCTTTTTTTTTTTTTTGACAGGCAGAGTGGACAGTGAGAGAGAGAGACAGAGAGAAAGGTCTTCCTTTTGCCGTTGGTTCACCCTCCAATGGCCGCCGCGGCTGGCGCACCGCGCTGATCCGATGGCAGGAGCCAGGAGCCAGGTGCTTTTCCTGGTCTCCCATGGGGTGCAGGGCCCAAGCACTTGGGCCATCCTCCACTGCACTCCCTGGCCACAGCAGAGAGCTGGCCTGGAAGAGGGGCAACCGGGACAGAATCCGGCGCCCGGATTGGGACTAGAACCCGGTGTGCCGGCGCCGCTAGGCGGAGGATTAGCCTAGTGAGCCGCGGCGCCGGCCGGAAAGTTAAATTCTGACACTGAGAGATACCAAGCTTCTTATTGTGATTAAATGGAATAACCGTAGTCATTCAGCTACCTTGGTGCTGACGCACTCGCATGAAGTAGATACCTACAGCATGCCTGCACATAGATAATAAAACTCGGGTGCAGGTGTAACCCACCCGACATCCCGCGAAGGGTTGATGGTATCGGGGTTCGAACCCGGTCCATCTATCAAGCTTCTGTTCTTTGCACTAGTTCTCCGAAAGATTAGTATTTTGGAAGAGTACTGTAAGTACGGCCCTTGTCCTGGTCACACTTAGTTGTTCAACTCTCTCAACAGTACTCAGTATTGGCATTACTGCTCCCGTCGTACTGACACAGCAACTGGGGTTTAGCCTTACAAGAAGGAAGGAAATGGTTCGAAGTGTCCGTGTAGCAGGCAGGTTTGGCTTCCCAGCCCTCTAAGTTTTACGAGAGTGCGATGCATATGCCAGTCGGTAAACAGCTAGCTAGACGGGAGCCAGTGAGAGGGTATGAATGACGTTGCACTATAGCAAGAAAGGAGGATCCCGGGATTCTCGCAGGTGACAGCAGCGTTCCGAAACACACACGTCTGCCTGCGGGCGCGCCTGCGTACAGACACCAGCCTACACGGAGCGCGGTGCGCACGCGCGCAGAGCGGATGGGCGGGGCGAGCGGGACCGCCAAAGGTCTTCCCGCCTCTAGGGGGCGGCCGACGACCCCGGCTCAGCACCCCGACCCGGTAGCGCGTTGTTTGGCTTGCCCGGTACTCGGGATATCGGAATCCGGCGCCAAGCGGCTTCTTCAGGTTTGAGGTTCCGGAGCCCGAGGGGAGGAGAGACAGAGGGAAGCGGTGGGTGGGTGGGTGGGTGGCCGCAGTCCGGCGGGCTGCCTGCGAGAATGGGCAGGGGCTGGGCTGGGCTGGGGGCGAGGGGCTTTGGCTGGGCTGTGTGGTCGCCGCTGGCCGACCCTTTTCCCCCCGGCTTGCCCCTTCAGGTTAGGCGGCCATGGAGCAGCTCCTGGCCCACCTGTGCGGCACCAGCGCAGCGCGGCCGCTGCCGGTGTGGGAAGGAGACACTGCGGGCCATTGCTTCACCCAGCTGGTGCTCGGCGCCCTGCCCCACGCGCTGCTCGCCGTGCTCAGCGCCTGCCACCTGGGCCGCCCGAGGTGGGTAGAGACCCCTGGCCGTGTGTGCCACACGCCTCTCGCGCAACCCACAACCCCCGGGCAGTGTCACCAGGGTAGCCTCTGGAGTGAGGGCAGAGGAGAATAAAATCCGAGCGTTGCCGCTGAGCAGAACTTCTGAGTCTTGTGGGTTGTTGGGACGCACAGTTGAAACCGTGCATTTACGCATATAGAGCAGTGCCTGGCGTTTAAAAAAATTATTTATTTAAAAGGCAGAGGAACAGACAGGCAGAGAGCAAGAGAGAGAGAAAGTGATTTTCCATCCACTGGTTCACTCCTTAAATGGCCACAACAGCCTGGGCTGGGCCAGGCGGAAGCCAGGAGCCAGGCATTCCATCCCCTTCTCCCACATGGGTGCAGGAGCCCAAGACTTGGGCCTTCGTCTGCTGCTTTCCCAGGCATATCAGCAGGGAGCTGGATCAGAAGTGCAGCAGCTGGGACTCGAACTCGCATCCATATGGGATGCAGGGATTGCAGGCAGTGTTTTAACCCGCGCCACCACAACGCTGGCTCCAGAAATGGAATTCCTAAAGGTTGTTTTTGATTTCAACTTAAGCCCCTCCATGTAACTGCCATCAGGTGGACTTTTAAGAAAACCAAAGCATTTTTTAAAAAAGATTTATTTGAAAGGTGGAGTGACACACACACACACACACACACACACAGAGGTCTGTTGGTTCACTTCCGAAATAGCCATAATGGCTGGGGCTGGTCCTGACCAAAGCCAGGAGCCAGGTGCTGGTGCTGTGGCACAGCAGGTTAAGCTGCCACTTGCAATGCTGGCATCCCATATGGGGGCCAGTTTGAGTCTTGGCTGCTCCATTTCTGATCCAGCTCCCTGCAGATGTGCCTGGGAAAACAATAAAAGATAGCCCAAGTGCTTGGACCCCTGCCCCCACATGGGAGTCCCAGATGAAGCTCCTGGCTTCAGCCTGGCCCAGCCCTGACCATTGTAGCCATTTGGGGAATGAACCAGTGGATGTAAGATACTGCTCTCTGTAACTCTGCCTTTCAAATAATAAATAAATCTTAAAAAAAAAAAAAAAAAAAGTCAGAGGCAGGAATTCTAAGTCTCAGTGTGGGTTGCAGGGGCCCAAATACTTGGGCCATCATCTTTTGCATTAGCAAAAATAAAAATTAAAAAAGATGCTGCCGTTCCACGGGCCGGCACTGCGGTGTAGTGGGTTAAGCCGCTGCCTGTGGAGCCAGCATTCCATATGGGTGCCAGTTCAAGTGCATTAGCAGGAAGCTGGATGGGAGCCAGAGCGTCCAGGACTTGAACTGGTATTCTGATGTGGGATACCAGGTGGTGGCCTAACCTGCTATGCCATCGTGTCACCACGCTGTTTTAAACATTTATAAGCATTTTTATTTACATCCAAACTTTCTCAGTGACCAAACACTGCCGACAAAAGGTATGACAGAGTCAGTCCTCTTTTATTTTTTTTTCGAAAATTTTATCTATTTTCATTTTATATGAGAGTTCTTCCATGTGTTAATTTACTCCACTAATGCCCACAATAAGCAGGCTGGGCCATTCAAAGCCAGGAGCCCAAAACTCAATCTGGATCTCCCTTGTGGGTGGCAGGGACCCAAATATCTGAGCCGTTCTCTGCTGCCTTCCCAGAGTATGCGTTAGCAGGATACTGGGTCGGACATGGAGCCAGGACTTGGACCAAGTACTGCAATATGGGATGCTGGCATCTTTTTTGTTTTGTTCTGTTTTTTTTCATTCAAAAGGTAGAGTTACAGAGAGAGAGGGAGAGAGAATCTGAGAGATCTTCCATCCTCTGGTTCACTCCCCAAATGGCTGCAGCAGCCAGAACTGGGCCAGTCTGAAGCCAGGAGCCAGGAGCTTCTTCCCTTCCACATGGGTCTAGGGATCCAAGCACTTGGACCATCTTCCACTGCTTTCCAGGCCTCCAGCAAGGAGCTGGATTGGAAGTGGAGCAGCTGGGACTTGAACTGGCACCCATATGGAATGCTGGCTCCACAGGCAGCGGCTTAACCCACTACACTGCAGTGCTGGCCCATGGAACGGCAGCATCTTTTTAAATTTTTATTATTTTCTTTATTTGACATACAGTTAGAGACAGACAGACAGAGAGAAATGTCTTCCTTCCGTTGATTCACTCCCCAAATGGCTGCTACGGCTGGCACTGTGCCAATCCGAAGCCAGGAGCCAGGTGCTTCCTCCTGGTCTCCCATGCCAGTACGGGGGCCCAAGCACTTGGGCCATCCTCCATTGCCTTCCCAGGCCATAGCAGAGAGCTGGACAGGAAGAGGAGCAACCGGGACTAGAACCCGGTGCCCATATGAGATGCTGGCACCACAGGCGGAGGATTAACCAAGTGAGCCACAGCGCCGGCCCCGAATGGTAGCATCTTAGCGGCGGCAGCAGCCATCCCCAATCTTCTTTCTATGTGAACCTTCAAGGATTCTGTTGCTGTTGCAGATGTGTTTTCCTATATTTGATTCTTTTTTTTTTTTTTTTTTTTTTTTTGACAGGCAGAGTGGACAGTGAGAGAGAGAGACAGAGAGAAAGGTCTTCCGTTGCCGTTGGTTCACCCTCCAATGGCCGCCGCGGCCGGCGCGCTGCGGCCGGCGCACCGTGCTGATCCGATGGCAGGAGCCAGGATCCAGGTGCTTTTCCTGGTCTCCCATGGGGTGCAGGGCCCAAGCACCTGGGCCATCCTCCACTGCACTCCCTGGCCACAGCAGAGGGCTGGCCTGGAAGAGGGGCAACCGGGACAGAATCCGGCGCCCCGACCGGGACTAGAACCCGGTGTGCCGGCGCCGCTAGGCGGAGGATTAGCCTAGTGAGCCGCGGCGCCGGCCTATATTTGATTCTTAATGTGGACATATCACCTGTTGTTTATGAAAAAATTTTTTTTGGATGCCAGGAAAAATGATTTTTTTCCACCTAAGGGAGTCACAGAAGTGATCCACACCACCTTCTGGAATCAGTGGAGACAGTGGAATATTCTGAAGCTTTATAAAATTTAGGCTAGTGGTGCTAGCACTGTGGTGTAGAAGGCTGACTCCGCCTGCGGCACCAGCATCCCATATGGGTACTGGTTTGTGTCCCAGCTGCTCCTCTTCTGATCCCACTCTCTGCTAATGGCCTGGGAAAGCAGTGGAAGATGGCCCAAGTGTTTGGGTCCCTGCACCCACGTGGGAAGAAGCTCCAGGCTCCTGGCTTTGGCCTGGCCCAGCCCCAGCCACTGGAGCCATCTAGGGAGTGAACCAATGGATGGAAGATCTCTCTCTCTCTTTTTCTCTCTCTATATATATCTCTATCTTTCAAATATAAATAAATCTTAAAAAAAATTTAGGCTAGTGTTTAGAACCTTTAATGGGAATCAAATTTTTATAAACCCAGTAGTACTTTGGGTGAATTTAAGAGTAATCATAGGAGCATGCTTGGATAAAAATGAGAGTGAGATTTTAATGCAGCTGTTAAGATGCTGCTTGGGACACCCACCTCCCTTATTCAGGGCCCGGGTTTGAGTCCCACCTCCGCTTCAGAACCCAGCTTCCTGCTAACGTGCACCCTGGGAGGCAGGAAGTGATGGCTCAAGTATTTGGGTTCCTGCCACCCACCTGCGAGACCTTGACTGAGTTCCAGGCTCCTGGCTTCAGCCTGGCCCAGCCCTGGCAGTTGCAGCATTTGGGGAGTGAACCAGCAGATGGGAGCTCTCTCTGTGTCTCTGTCTCTATGACTGTCAAATAAAAATTCAAAAGGAAGAAACAGTGTGGGTAGATCAGAGGAGAATGGGCTGGGTCCATCTGGAAGACTTCTGGGAGAAGGGGCCCTGGGTTCCCAGGTCAGTGAGCTGGGGATAAGGTGTGCAGGCAGGAAAGGGTGTTGATTTCCTGTGGGCAAGTGAATATTAGAGGTGAGGGTTATGTCTGACCTGAGTCAGCCACGATGTGCTTCCTTTTCTCTCTTCCCACTTGTCCTCAGGAGGCCAGATTACACCTTACCCTGCAGCCCTGGCTGGCGCCTCCGACTCACGGCTTCCATCCTGCTCTCCATCCTCCCATTGCTAGACTTCCTTCCGGCTGCTCTGCCACCAGGGGCAGGCCCAGGGCCTATAGGGCTAGAAGTGTTGGCAGGGTGTGTGGCAGCTGTGGCTTGGAGCAGCCACAGCCTCACCCTGTGGGCATTGGCTCGTTCCCCTCATGGCCGCTCCCAGGGGCCCTTGGCCTTGGCTCTGATTGCCCTCCTGCCAGCCCCAGCCCTAGTGCTAACCCTGCTCTGGCATTGCCAGCGAGGCACACTTCTGCCCCCACTTCACCCGGGGCCCCTGGCCCGCCTGTGCCTTCTCATCCTGCAACTGACTGCCCTCTTGGCCTATGGACTGGGCTGGGCAGCCCCTGGGGGGCCACGAAAATCCCGGGCCCAGGAGCCCCTCATATCTGAGGATCAAGAACCTGAGGTAGCTGAGGATGGAGAGAGCTGGCTGTCCCGCCTGTCCTATGCCTGGCTGGCACCCTTGATGACCCGGGGGGCCTGTGGCAAGCTCCAGAGACCCCAGGATACTTGCCGCCTTCCCCGCAGGCTGCATCCGTCCTACCTGGCCCGTGCCTTCCAGGCACACTGGCAGGAAGGCGCCCGGCTGTGGAGGGCTCTGTATGGGGCCTTTGGGCGATGCTATCTGGCACTTGGACTGCTGAAGCTGGTGGGGACCATGCTGGGATTCTCAGGGCCCCTGCTGCTCTCCCTGTTGGTGGGCTTCCTGGAGGAGGGGCAGGAACCACTGAGCCATGGTCTGCTGTATGCCCTGGGGCTGGCTGGTGGGGCTGTCCTGGGTGCTGTGCTGCAGAATCAGTATGGGTATGAGTTACGGAAGGTGACCCTGCAGGCAAGGGGGGCCGTGCTAAGCATCCTGTACCGCAAGGCTTTACAGCTGGGGCCCCGGCGCCCCCCTGCTGGAGAGGTCTTGAACCTGCTAGGCACTGATTCTGAGCGCCTGCTTAACTTTGCCGGGAGCTTCCACGAGGCCTGGGGCCTGCCCCTGCAGCTCGCCATCACCCTGTACCTGCTATACCAGCAGGTAGGCGTGGCCTTTGTGGGTGGTCTCATCTTGGCCCTGCTGCTGGTACCTGTCAACAAAGTGATTGCCACCCGCATCATGGCCAGCAACCAGGAGATGCTACAGCACAAGGATGCACGCGTTAAGGTGAGGGCTGCTTGGGGCCCCTCGGCAATCTGGAGGCCCCACCTGGCATCTGGATCCCCAGGTCCTCCCAGCTCCCAAGCACACTGCCGGAGGGGGTGAGTGTGACCTCCAGGTTAAGAGCTCAGACTAGAGAAAGACCTGGTTCAGATCCTGACTCTGCCACTTACAAATTCAGGTGCTTCAGACAAGTCACTTATTTGAACCTCCATTTCCTCCCCTGTGAAGATAAGGATAACAGTAGCTCATCTCCTTGGGTATCATGAAGATATGTGATCATGCTTCACATAGTGCCAATCGCAAAATAAGCTCTAAGCTTGGTCCTTTAGCAGTTCTGTGGTATTAGTTAATGTGGCCCCGAGCAGCGACCCTAGCAGGTAGGAAGTATTCTCCCTGGAACCAGATGGATTTTTAGTGACAGCCAGAATGAACTACCCCATGTGTGGAGAAGCTTAGGTGAGCCCCAGCTACATTTAGGCGTGGGCAGTAGCTCACTTTCCTGGCAGGACCAAGCATAGATGTTGTGGGTGAGGCTGATTCATTTCTGTAGTGACTGTGGGTAGTGATGATGGGGGCATCCCCTATAGCTGGTTATGCCATGAGGCCTTCTCCCCTACAGATTGGGTCTCCACGGCCACTTGGGAAGGCTCCCAGTGTCTTCTTGGATTGTAAGCAGATGTGCAGTTGTTAGGATGCAAGGAGTTCCTTTGTAGCCATCTTGCCTGGGTCCTTGGCCTATGTGCCCTGGGCTGTCAGGTACCCCTTTGGTCTGTACTCCTATGGAGATAGTTCCTGTATCCCCTGAGCCATGGGCCAAAACTGGTGGGCAGCTCCGGAAGCCCACATCTTTCGGTTGTGGGAAATGGTTCTTTGTCCATCATCTACTGGCAGAAGGAATGCTTTCACCCCGTGTGGGACCTGCCTGCCCCTTCCACCATGTTACCTCCCAGGAAGGTGGGGGAGTCTAGCTCCCACTTGTGCCCAGCTGGAGCAAATGGACAAGTAAAAGACTGGGAGGGGCTGCAACCCAGGGATGAGCAGGATGTGAGGGACAGGCTTTCTAGACAGGACGGAGGTGAAGAAGGAAGCCAAGGCTAGGGCAGTACAGAGTATCTGGGAGCTCAGTACTGGATGCGCTCAGCCAGCAGTGTGGGGAGGACTGGGCAGGAAGACCTACCAGCAGTGTCTCCACTTCCCGCTGCCCTCTCGTCCCCTGTCCCTAGCTCATGACAGAGCTGCTGAGTGGTGTTCGGGTCATCAAGTTCTGCGGGTGGGAGCAGGCACTGGGGGCCCGAGTAGAGGCCTGCCGGGCTCGAGAGCTGGGGCGACTCCGTGTCATCAAATACCTGGATGCGGCCTGTGTCTACCTGTGGGCTGCCCTGCCGGTCGTCATCTCCATCGTCATCTTCATCACCTATGTTCTCATGGGGCACCAGCTCACTGCCACCAAGGTGAGGACCAGGAAGGGAGCATGGGAGGGGAACGCAGACCCTCAGTGCTGGCTGGGAAGGAGGAAAAGAGGATCCTGGCAGCCTCATCTTGTCCCAAACAAGGGGAAACTCTCTGAAGAGACCTGTGGGGCCTCAGACATGCGGCTTTCCCCTGTGTGTAATAACTGCATCTTTATATTCTGCCTTCCAGTCAGGCCTAGGCTTGGGGTTATGTCTGTTTATCCAGTGCCAGGTCTGGCTGGCACCCAGTGACATTGCTACTTAGATATTGAGGGGCTCTGAGAGTGAGCTGGACCTGTGGACTTAATTAACATGTAACCTGAGCCCCTGGGTGAACATCTGGGTTTCCAGGGCTCTGGGAGTGGCCGCCTCTGCTACCCCTAGTCCCAGGATTGTCCAGTGAGCCCCTCAGTTCTGCTGCTGACCTGGGCACAGGGCCCCAGAGAGCTCCGGGGCTTCAGGTGATGCCTCGCTTCCCTTCCACCCAACACAGGTGTTCACGGCCCTGGCACTGGTCCGCATGCTCATCCTACCCCTCAACAACTTCCCTTGGGTGATCAATGGCCTCTTGGAGGCCAAAGTGTCCTTGGACCGGATCCAGTGTTTCCTTGATCTTCCGAACCACAGCCCCCAGGCATACTACAGCCCAGGTAATGGGGAGCTAGAGGGCAGCCCTGGCACGGGGTGAGGTGGGGATGTGGCCACTGGGCGCTGTACACAGATGCTGCTGCCCAGAGGAGTCCGAGGGGGCACAGTCCAGGCAGGGCAGACTGAGGCTGGCACCAAGTTAGCTCTGGTTAAGGGACAGGGCAGGCGAGTCGGCAGCATGCCCTGGCTTACCCTCCTAAGCAGGTTGGTGGTGGGTTATGAACCAAGCTGAGCGGCTGCTTCTCTGCTCAGATCCTCCCGCAGAGCCATCGACAGTGTTGGAGCTGCATGGGGCCCTGTTCTCCTGGGACCCTGTCGGAACCAGCCAGGAGACCTTCATCAATCACCTTGAAGTGAAAAAGGTTCGTTTGGTCAGACACCCTGAGACAGTCCCCAAATGAGGGGACTCTGACAGATAAGGACTGAGTCAACTGCAGCTGGGTGGCCCTGCAGCCCTAATTGCCGAGGGAGGGTGTGGAGGGGTGTGCTGGGCAGGCCACGGTCTGAGAAGCAGTGACGTCTCATTCCTCCACCCTGCTTTCCCAGTGAGCCGCACCTCGACCTTGCTGTTGTCTCCAGGCAGCTCCCCTCCGCCCCGTCCAGACCCAGCCCCGGGGGTGGGGGGGTGGGGGGGTGGGTGGTGGTGGTGGTGTGTGTCTTGCTATGTCCCTTGGAGACTGAAGTCCAGAAGAGACCCAGAATCCTCCCAGGCTCGGGAGCTAGGCGAGAGGTCCAGCACCCTTGGCCGTGGGATAGATATCCTCTGTGTGCGTGTTCAGAAGCAGTCGCAGCCCGTGACACACACGGCACACGTGCTGGGAGAATGACTTGCGGGGGGGAGTGGGGGGACACTGCTGGCCAGAAGGTGACTCCTGCTCACCCCGGTCCTGAGCTGCCACTCTGTCCTGACCTTTGTCTAACCCCTTGCCCCACAGCTCAACCCAGCCTTCCCCAGTGGTGGCTGAATTGCCTCTGCCACACCTGGCTCACGTTTCTGGCTTGTGTGTGTGTGTGTTTTTTCTCTTAGTTCAGGCAAGACAAGGCTAGAATGTTTCAAAGGAATTCTACTAATGTGTTAGTTGGGGCTCTTTTGGATATAAGTCATAGAAACCCACTGGAGCTAGCTTAAGCAAACAAGAATTGATAATAAGGACAGAGGAATGAACTGCAGACTCCAAAGGCAAGAACGCAGCGGATCTTAGAAGCAGCCCAGAACCAGGCCTCGACTTGCACAGCTCTCTGCCTTCTGACTGCCCCTCTCTGTTTATTTACCCTGTTCTCTCTCCGGAGACGGACTCTCCACCGAGTGGAAGGTGTGACTGCAGCCAGCGAGGGGGAGGAGCTGCCTCTAGGACCTGATCCCACACTCCCCGGCGCAGGGTCCGGCTAGGCTGCTGCCCTCAGGACGGGTTGACCCTGGGCAGCAGGGCGGGACGTTCCAGACGAGCAGCCTCTAGACGGCTGGCCTGTCGCGGGGAGTCCTCCCCCCCCCCCCATTCTGGGGTGCCTGCCTCGGAGCTCGCCATGGCAGTTGTTGGGCATTTCCTCCCATTCTGGTACCCTGCTCCCCCTCAGAGGCCCGTCACACGGACAGTGAAAGGACAGCGGCTCTGGATGGGGAACAGAACATCCTAAATCCAATAAGGGTCAGTCACTGAGGCCCAGATCAGCCTGTGGATACAGAATTCCTTCCCTGCAGGCTAGTGGGTACCTAGAGAGACAGCTCAGTGGGGGGACTGGCAGCCCCCAGCCTCTGGGGGAGACCACTGCCCCCGCTGCCCCTTCCCTGCCAGCAGTGGACCCTTACTTGTGTGGCTTCCTTGCAGGGAATGCTGGTGGGCATCGTGGGCAAGGTGGGCTGTGGGAAGAGCTCCCTGCTGGCTGCCATCGCTGGGGAGCTGCACAGGTACCAAGCCCCGCACACCCTGTCCTTGGCTCTGCTCTTCAGCAGGCACTTGCTGAACCCTGCTGGGTGTCAGGTACTTTTTTGAGGGGCCAAAAGAACAAGACATGGTCTCTTTTCTTGGGATAGTTTTCAGTGTGGAAAGGGCAAGGCCGTCAGGAAAATGAGCCACCATAATCGGACCAGGGTGCTGTCAGCGCTGTGACGGTGGGCGAGGGAAAGAGATCCAGTGTCCGCTATTCAGAAAATGGCGTTGTGCAGGGGAGGGCCCCCGGGGGAGCGTGAGTTTGAGGACAGGCCTTTTTACTCTCAGGTGGGAATGAGTACCATGTGGCAGCCACATTCTCTTCTGAGCTCCTGAGCCATCCAGATAGGACAGCTGTTGCCTCCCTAGTCTAGAATGAGCCTACAGTCTCATCTGCACCCTTCATCCCCACAGCTGCCAACTCACAGAGTCACATGACATAGGAAGGGGGACCCTGTGTAGAAGACTGTAGTCTGGGAGGCTTCTGGGAGTAGGGGCTGGGCATGGAAGGTCCCAGCAGGGAGCTCATCCCAGTGCCCCTGCCGGACTCTGCAGGCTGCGTGGACGAGTGGCCGTGTGGGGGCTGTCCAAAGGCTTTGGCCTGGCCACCCAGGAACCCTGGATCCAGTTTGCCACCATCCGAGACAACATCCTCTTTGGGAAGACATTTGATGCCCAGCTATACAGAGACGTGCTGGAGGCCTGTGCCCTGGATGATGACCTCAGCGTGAGTGCCTAAGCCTTGACACCTCTTGGCCACCTTCTTCCCCACGTGTCCCTGGCACCTCAAACCAGAGACTTGCTGGAAAGGGGTTGCTTCTGTCGGGCATCATTTATCTAGAGCTGCCCGTCAGACTTGGGTCCTCCCAGAGTGTACAGAGGCTTGGTTCCCCCTTCCTCATGGGGTCCAAAAGGGTGGTGGTGACGGGTGTTCCCCCCAGAAGTTGTGAGAGCCCTGAAGCATGTGGGGCCAGGCTCAGTTCTGCACAGGTGCAGCTACGGGTTCCACGTGGAGGACCTCCCACATCTCCTACAGGGCAGGTTCGCAAGAGTCCAGGTGTCCTTTGGAAACCTGGGGAAGCCTGTCCAGCCTGTTAGATAACCCCCCACCCCCACCCCCACCCCCAAGACAGAGTATTGAGTTCTCAGGGAAGAGAGTCCGGATTTCTCCCCTGACTTCACCTGACTGCACATCCCCTCCTAACCGTCATCACTGCCAGGTCTTCCCCTGGGTGATATGTGGAATTTCCCTGGAAAAGAGGACCTTTGACTTTGACGATGGGGCAGCCCGCGGTCATTTATCATTTGCATCTCCATCAAGCAGTTCCCAAATGTCTGCTGGGTCCGGAGTGTTGTCTGGGTGCCAAGAAGAGAGACGAATACCTGGCTTTGCCCAAATGGACCTGTGGCTAAATGACTGCAAGTTGGTCCTCGGGGCCTGGGGACACTTGAGCTCCGCAGACCACCCCTGCAGCCATATGCAGGCTCCAGGGACCTAAGAAAGCCCATGGTCACTCCTGCCTGTTAACAAGGCAGGGTGGTAAGCGTGATAGATAGTTTAGGTTAAGAATCTGGGTTCAGGGCAGGCATCTGCTCAGTGGTTAAGACTTCACTTGGGACACCCACATCCCATATTGGAGTGCCTGACTTTTTTTTTTTTTTTTTAAAGATTGATTTATTTATTTGAAAGTCAGAGTTACAGAGAGGCAGAAGCAGAGAGAGAGAGAGAGAGAGGAAGGGAGGGGGTCTTCCATCCACTGGTTCACTCCCCAGGTGGCTACAACAGCCAGAGCTGAGCTGATCCGAAGCCAGGAGCTTCCTCCAGATCCCCCACTCAGGTGCAGGGGCCCAAGGAGCTGGGCCATCCTTCACTGCTTTCCCAGGCCATAGCAGAGAGCTGGATCGGAAGTGGAGCAGCTGAGACTGGAACTGGTGCCCATATGGGATGCCGGCACTATAGGTGGTGGCTTTACCCGCTACACCACAGCACTGGCCCCTGGAGTGCCTGACTTGAGACCCCTCCGGCTAGTCCAACTTTTGTTCTAGCTTTCTGCAAGTGTGTACCCTGGGAGGCAGTGGGGGATAATTCAAGTATTTGGGTGTCAGGCCCTTGGCTTTGGCTTGACCTACTTCTGCCTGTTGTAGGAATTTGGGGGAATGAACCAGAGGATGGAAGATCTCTCTCTGTCTCTTAAGTAAAGTGGGAAAAAAAAAGAAGTTGAATCTGGGTTTGTGTGCTGCCCATACTAGCTCTGGTTAATCTGCTTGGGCTTTGGTCAAGCAGAAAAGGAAACACACCAACTTTGTAAGGTTGTTATGGGGTTTGAATGAGCTAAGCACATAGCACATGTCAGATAAATGTTGAGTGGCATTGGAATTAGGACTTGTCTCCTCTGACTCACCCCAAGTTCAGTGTCGTTAAGCTCCCTTGCTCTCTTAACCTGCAAAGAGATAAGCAATGAGGTAGAAGGTATTGAGGCACTCATGGACCCACGGAGGCACCTGTTCCATCAGATCCTGCCTGCTGGAGACCAGACAGAAGTCGGAGAGAAGGGTGTAACCCTCAGCGGGGGACAGCGGGCCAGGATAGCCCTTGCCCGTGCCGTCTACCAGGTAAGTTAGAGGCAGGAGGCAGGCAGGGAGCAGCGGAGCGTTCTGAGCCCCAGGCGCTTGGCTGAGTTGGGGGATAGGGATATTTCATCAGCGGTTTCTTCCCTCCCCGTGGTCCTGAGTGGTTGGCTATCCCCGTGCTCTTTCATAGCTCCAAGGCAGAATTAAAGGCCCTTTACAGGGCACTATGTGGCCTGAGGCAGTGGTACCCAGCAAAGCTGAGACTGGCCTCACCTGCTGGAAGGAACTCCACTCTCAAGTCTCAGCTGGAGGGGCAGCCCCAGCATTCTTTTCAGGTGTCTTCTCTGACTGCCTTGAGATCAGTTCCTGGGAGAGCCTGTGGGCCCTGGTGTCCTGGAGCCTAGGGTACCCCTGCTTGTCCCCAGGAAAAGGAACTGTATCTCCTCGACGACCCTCTGGCCGCTGTGGATGCAGACGTGGCCAACCATCTGCTGCACAGGTGCATCCTGGGTGTGCTGAGCCACACCACGCGGCTGCTGTGTACCCACCGCACTGAGTACCTGGAGAGAGCTGATGTGGTACTGCTGATGGACGCCGGGCATCTCGTGCAGGCTGGTAACGTGGGGCAGGAGCCTGGCCGAGGGAGGGAGTGAGGGAGGGATCTGCTCAGGTGGACGGTCAGAGAGAGGTGAATTATCAGGTGTAGACTCCGCCACCCCGCCGTATGTGTCCTGAGCCCAGCCATCGCCACCTCCTGCTTATGCAGACCTAGTGGGAGAGCGGGGGACGGCAGCATTAGTGAAACGCAAGCAGCTCGGGGACTCGGGGGCTTTGGGAAGGGTGCTCTTGGAAACTGAGAAGCCCAAGATCTCTGAGAACAGTCTGACGTCCTCAGAGGAGGGAAAGCAGTCAGGTTTAGAACAGCCATTTTGCAAAACAAACTCTAAAGGATTGTTACTCAGAGGGACATGACCACCAGAAACGGGAGCTTTGGGAACTGAGTACAGCACGAGGGCAGGCTCTGTAGTGGTGCTGAACATGACTGGACAGGTGCGTGTGCGCTGCTGGGATGCCCCTCCGAGGTGAACATCTGGCCAGTTGGACTCCAAGGGCCGAGGGAGGGGCTTGATGAGCCCCACTCAGTGTCTGGGGGAGCCAGCGTAGGACTTGTGCAGGCGTTTAGAAAGGCGTTATATAGACTGGCTGCAGCCCCCTCCTCTCTCTCCTTCTCCCAGGGGCCCCCTCTGAGATTCTGCCGTTGGTACAAGCTGTCCCCAAAGCCTGGGCTGAGGAGGGACAGGAGCCTGACACAGGTATGGGCCAGGGCTGGGAGGAGGGGGCTTGTTCCTCACTGCCAGACTGTAGAGAGTTATTTTTTCTTTACAAAGTGTCCACTCCTCTTGAAACATAGTTTTCAACTGTTGTCTGCAAGCTTAGTTCCTCTGTACCTCCCTGCTTGTTGCAGCCAAGGCTCGGTCAGCACAAAACCCAGAGAAAACACAGGAGGGGCTGGAAGTGGAGCAGAGCACATCTGGCCGCCTGCTGGAGGAAGAAAGCAAGAAGGAGGGCGCAGTGGCCTTGCACGTGTACCGAGCGTATTGGAGGGCCGTGGGCCAGGGCCTGGCTCTGGCCATCCTCTTCTCCCTGCTCCTCATGCAAGGTGAGGCTGTGCCCACGAGTCCCTCACAGCAGTGCCCACCATGTTGCGCAGGTGCCCATCACCCTCACCAGTCCTCACCAACCCAGAGACTCACTGAGCACGAGCAACAGAGGGATAAAAGGCATGGCCCCTGGTCCGAGACGGTCCCACGGACCAGCGTGCCACTCTCTAGCTGTCTTCAGCTCGGCGCCCCCAGGCCCGTGTGCATTCTGTGGATTTGCGATTGTGCTGTCCCCAGAGCTAGAGGATGATAGGCCCAAGAAAGGAGCACAAGTTGGGAGGCTGTGGGATAGTGGCAGAAGGGTGAGCATCAGAGTCAAGGGCAGAGGACGTGGGCATTTGAATAGGACGAAGAAGATGAGTCTCAGGTCTTTGTCCTTCCCGTCCCCACCCAGCCACACGGAATGCTGCCGACTGGTGGCTCTCCCACTGGATCTCTCAGCTGAAAGCAGCCAAGAACAGCTCCCAGGAGGTGCCAGCCCCTGCCAGCCTGAGTTCCACAGGCCCCTTCTCTCCACAGCTGCTCCTCTTCACGCCTGGAAGCCTCAAGTGAGTGGCTAAGGCTGGGAGCAGGCCTGGTTCTCTCAGAGTGGTCCCAGGCAGGGAGTGAGGGTTGGGGGCTGTTACTCCAGGGGCTGTGTCTCCTAGAAGATGGGGACAGGTGGCCCAGGGGAGGGGAAGGGATCCTTGAGTGGCCCTACTTTTGGTTACCCACAGCCTCCTCCCCACCATCCAGCACCCCAGTGTTCCCACTGCCCAAAGCTGCCCCCAATGGCTCCTCAGATGTCCATTTCTACCTCATCGTGTACGCGACCATCGCTGGCCTCAACTCCTTCTGCACCCTTCTCCGGGCAGTGCTGTTCGCCGCAGGCACCCTGCAAGCAGCTGCTGCCCTGCATCACCGCCTGCTGCACCGAGTCCTCATGGTGAGGGCGGGGAGGGAGAGGTGGGGAGCGCAGCCCTAGCCCTGCAGAGGGACCTCCCTGTCTGTGGGCCTCAGCGGGCGGCCGGTCCTCAGAACCCTCCCAGATGGGTGCCCCCGTGACAACCTCCGAGACCGGAGGTTCAAACCCAGCCACTGAAGCGCATGCTTTTCTCATCTGTAAAGTGAGGCAGAGAACCTGCCCGAGAGTCGCTTCCGTTTTGAATTCAGGTGCTGACTGAGCCTTAGTTCCCGCAGGGCCCCTTTTCTGCTTCGTATCTGTTACCCGTCCCCCATTACCTCCACGCCCTGTGTCTGTCCCCCATTACCTCCGCACCCTGTGTCCGTCCCCCATCACCTCCACGCCCTGTGTCCGTCCCCCATCACCTCCGTGCCCTGTGTCCGTCCCCCATCACCTCCGTGCCCTGTGTCCGTCCCCCATCACCTCCGCGCCCTGTGTCCGTCCCCCATTACCTGCACGCCCTGTGTCCGTCCCACTCTTCTCCTTGCTGGGCATGTGCAGTGTCTGTCTCTTCCTTTGTCTTTCTGCAAAATGCCTGTTTTGTGTGCATGTAATTTTAATTTATGTAAATGGTACTGTGTTAGATCTCACATTCTGTTCCTTTATTTAAGCTGTTTCTAAGACCGTTCCTGTTGCTATGTGTGGATCTGGCTTGTGGCTTACTCCCTGTGAATGAGAACTAAGCTCATTGCACGTGGGAAGTGCTTAGGGTACTGCCTGGCACATGCCGAGTGCTCAGTGAGCACTCATTGTTCATGTCCTTGTTACAAAGTCCTTTCTTGTCCATTATCTCATTAGGGGAACCCCGTGAGGCAGGTGCAGTTATCCCCATTCCACAGATAAGAAATCTGAGATGCTGAGAATTGAAATGACCTGGCCAAGGCTGGCGCAGTGGAGACCCAGCCCATGAACCCCTCGCTGTGGGGGGTCCTGCTACTCTTCCAGGAGCCGAGGAGGGAACATCCTTGTGCTGTAAAGGAATTAATGTCTCCTGAGTTGGCAATAGGAGGTGCTTCGGAAAGTCGTTTGACTTAGTCCTCTGCTTAAATATAGGACTGTTCCCCAAGCGAAGGCAGGGAGGGGGGACAAGCAAGGCAGGGACAGGGGAAGGGCTGTCTTTGAGACTGTATCATAGTGGTCTAAACAGTAGCAGTTCTTGAGCACCTGCTCTGTGCCAGGCAGACTGCACTAAGCACTTGACTGCCATATATGAGAACTCTTCAGAAAGTTCATGGAGAAGTGCAATGAAAAGAAATTTCGGAGTGCGTGTTCAGCCTAGCAGTGAAGACGGCTTTGGAGCGCCTGGATTCAGTAACCACCTCCAGCAGCTGACTGCAGCTTCCTGCCAGTGCAGGCTCTGGGAGGAGCGGTGATGGCCCAGTGATTGGCTCCTGCCACCTGCATGGAGACCAGGACTGCATTCCCAGCTCCTGCCTTTAGCCCAGCCCAGTCCTGGCTTCATAGGCATTTGGGGAGGGAACGAATAGATGGGGGATCTTTCTGTCTCTCTGCTTCTCAAATAAGTTAATTTGTAAGAAGATAAGCTTAATGAAAATTTTTTATTTTTCCTTTTTTTTTTTTTTTTTTTTTTTACTTATCTGAAAGGCAGAATTGCAGAGAGGCAGAGAGAGAGGGGGGAGTAGAAAGAGGGAGTGGTAGGTCTTCCATCCGCTGGTTCATGCCGCAGATGGCCGCAATGGCGGGAGCTGTGCCTATCTGGAGCCAGGAGCCAGGAGCTTCTTCCGGGTCTCCCACACGGATGCAGGGACCCAAAGACTTAGGCCATCTTCTACTGCTTTCCCAGGCCACAGAAGAGAGCTAGATTGGAACTGGAGCAGCTGGAACTCGAACAGGCGCCCATATGGGATGCTGGCATTGCAAGTGGTAGCTTTACCCACTACACCATAGCGCCAGCCCCATTTTTTCCCTTTTTTGTACAAGTTTTTTGTGCAGTGCAAGAGGCTCCAAGATAACACTTCCTTCTAACTCTGGGTAGCAAAGGATGCTATGGCAGGGAATGCAGATGCTTTTTAAAATTTTATTTGCTTATTTTTATTGAAAGGCAGAGCCACAAAGAGAAAGGTTTTCTATCTGCTGGTTCACTGTAGATGGCCACAGAGGCTGGAGCTGGGTTGATCCAAAGCCAGGACTTAGGAGCTTCTTCTGGGTCTCCTGTATCGGTGCAGGGGCCCAAGCACTTGGGCCATCCTCTGCTGCTTTCCCAGGCACAGTAGCAGGGAGCTGGATCAGAATTGGAGCAACCAGGACTCGAACTGGCTACCATATGTGATGCTGGTGCTGCAGGCGGTGCCTTTACCCACTATGCCACAGTGCCGGGCCCAGTATATGGCCTTTAACCTTACCAACAGCCTTGTAAGGTGTAGCCCATTATTGTCCCTGTTTTTCAGATGAGGAACAGAGAGATTAGTCAGTCCCTTGCCTGCGGTCTCCCACTTACTACGTGGCAGCTGTGGTTGTCCGCAGAGCCTGAGCGTTTAACTTTGGGAGAATCTGCCTTTGACTGATAACACTGACCATTCTGTCCAGCCACAGGCAATGAGGTCATTCCTCCTGGCATCCAGCTAGCGTGCACTCCCTGTTCTGTCGTCCCACCTTCGGGAGAGAAAGTGGCTCCCTTCCCTTGAAAGCAGAGTGTGTGTCTAGCACAGAGGGGGAGGAATGGTCAGTGTGGCCTCTTGGGGTCCCCACTGGCTGTCTCTCGCACCCTGGGATATGTTTTCCTGTAAGCTCTGCCAACCCCGCGTTTGTGCCCCACAAACTCTGCTGAGACTTCACTCCTTTCCTCCTCTCTGCCTTGGGTCTTCCTCCCCACCCCCTCCCCCAGGGCTGCCCGCCAGCCAGTTCTCGCCCTTACCCAACCACACTGCCTCTCCCAGGCACCAGTGACTTTCTTCGACTGCACGCCTACGGGCCGGGTCCTAAACCGCTTCTCCTCCGACGTGGCCTGTGTGGACGACAGCCTGCCCTTTATCCTCAACATCCTGTTGGCCAACGCCGCGGGCCTGTTGGGCCTCCTGGCTGTGCTGGGCTCTGGGCTGCCCTGGCTGCTGCTGCTGCTGCCGCCCCTGAGCGTCGTCTACTACCGTGTGCAGCGCCACTACAGGGCCTCCTCCCGGGAGCTGCGGCGCCTGGGCAGCCTCACCCTGTCCCCACTCTATACCCACCTGGCCGACACCTTGGCTGGCCTCCCTGTGCTCCGGGCTGCAGGGGCCACCGACAGGTGTGTGAAGTCTCCCTCTGCCAGTCAGAGCCCAGGGCGGTGAGGGGAGGAAAGGGGCATGTTGGGGGGAAGGGGTGGAGGCCTCCTGGGGGAGATGGGCAGAGTGGGTGAGGGCATGGTCCCGGGGCCGGGGGGACAACAGACATATCTGAAGACAGGCAGAGCAGATCCCCCTCCACCCTGCCACTTTGAAAAAGCACCTTGGTGCCTGGATTCACGAGACGAGGGCATATAGGTCAGCTCCCTGGGAGGGAGCTGGTGGCCAGTGTGACAGTGGACTGGCCTCATTTCCCTCTGGGCATCCCTCAGGTTTGAGGAGGAGAACCAGCGACTCCTGGAACTAAACCAGAGGTGCCAGTTTGCTGCCAGCGCCACGATGCAGTGGCTGGACATTCGGCTGCAGCTCATGGGGGCAGCAGTGGTCAGTGCCATTGCAGGCATCGCCCTGGTGCAGCACCAGCAGGGCCTCGCCAACCCAGGTAGCAAGTCCTGCCACCCTCCTGCCCCTTGGGGTTCCCCGCATCATCACTGTCATCGTCACCCCCCACTTCACAGTTGAGTAAATCCGGTCAAGGAGTGACTTGTCTGGGTGATATGGATCTGGGACTGGAGTGAATCCTCTGATCTCTGTGTCTTAAATGCGTCCCCTGCTCCCAGCCCCACCTTCCACCCGTCATCCCCCATAGGTTCCACAGGCCCCCTCCACACCCCGCATCTGCTTCCTGTGGTCCTGGCCCAGGTCCCGTCAGTCAGCCTGCAATTGCACCCCGCCCGCGGCTTGGGAGGCCCCTGTTCTGCCCCTCAGCTGTGCTTCTCCTCCTCAGGGCTGGTGGGCCTGTCGCTGTCCTACGCCCTGTCTCTCACAGGCCTGCTCTCAGGCCTGGTGAGCAGCTTCACGCAGACGGAAGCCATGCTGGTGAGCGTGGAGCGGCTGGAGGAGTACTGCTGTGACCTGCCCCAGGAGCCCCAGGGCCAGCCGCTGCAGGTGCGCTTGGAGCCCCAAAGGCCCTCTCCTCCCCTTCCCTCCGCTCCTCCCTGCTTTTCCTGGCTCCCCGCACCTCTCTGCGCGATGGTGACCATTCCTCACCGTGTCGCCCATCTCTCCTGCACCTGTCACTCCCCACCTTCCTCTCACACTGTCCACTTCCCATCCTCCTCCTCTCCTCCCCATCGTTCACCTTATCCCCATCTCTCCATCTCCCACCCACGGCCCCCACCAGCAGGGTTTCAGCTGGCTTGCCCAGGGCAGTGTGGAGTTCCAGGACGTGGTGTTGGTGTACCGGCCAGGGCTGCCCCACGCCCTGGACGGTGTGACCTTCTGCGTGCAGCCCGGGGAGAAGCTGGGCATCGTGGGCCGCACTGGCTCGGGCAAGTCTTCCCTGTTGCTGGTGCTCTTCCGGCTGCTGGAGCCCAGTTCGGGGCGGGTGCTGCTCGACGGCGTGGACACCAGGCAGCTGCAGCTGGCCGAGCTCAGGTCTCGGGGAAGGAGGGTGGGGTGGAAGTACTGGCACTTAGAGGAGGGCCCCACTGGTAGGGGGATGACATGGAGAACAGGACAAATAGAGAAGGACAGCAAACTCCCAGTGCTCAGATTCCCACCTGGTGGTCTCAGGGTCTCCCTCAGGCTGATCCAGGACAGCTTTGCAACTCCGTCCTTCTCGTATTTCCCAGTGGACACCCCACACACACTGGACACCAGGTTCCCTGGGTGCTGGGCCCTGCCACACCCAGCCCTCAGTCCTCAGCCCTCAGGCTCAGCAGGCGGTACTTGGGATAGCTTGAGAGCTGGCCCGATCACCGGTGGCCACAAGTGGCCTCAGCTGGGTTATGTATCTCCCACCCCTATGCCCAGGCTAACCTAGGGTCATTTTCTGAGTCCTGTGACATAGCTGAAGTCAGGAAGCTGCGTCCTAAGTCCCTGAGAGTGTTGCCAATTCCTGCACTGGCCCTGCCCCTCCTCCCTGTCTGTGAAGCCATAACATGTTACCTTATGGCTGACCACAGAGCTGCTCAGTACCCAAGTCCAGACCTACTCTGCCCTTGAAGTGTCCCATGCCCAGCCACTGCTGTCCCTGAGTCAGGCCATTCATTTTCTCTGGGGTTTGTACCTCAATGAGATGTCAGCTCTTTAAAGACAGAGTTTCAGCCTTGGGTTTCTTTGCTGCTCAGGGCCAGGCACAGTTCTAGGTACACCACCGATAACTGGTCCTTTGGTAGGGGTTATGTTACGTGGGGGTGGGAGCTTTGTTCAGGTTGTCCTGTCCTGAGGTGCCAGCCCATAGCTAGGCACTGCTGACAGCAGAAGTGGCCACCTCTGCAACCTGGATGCCATGTCCTTGGCCCCTAGGTCCCAGCTGGCTATCATCCCCCAGGAGCCCTTTCTGTTCAGTGGGACTGTTCGGGAAAACCTGGACCCCCGGGGCCTACATGAGGATGAGGCCTTGTGGCAGGCGCTGGAGCAGTGCCACCTGAGGGAGGTGATTGGCTCCATGGGTGAGTGCTGGGCCCTGGGAGCAGGGCGGGAGCAGGGGAGGCCGGGCTCTGCAGTGAAGCTGCCCTGGCTCGCAGGTGGCCTGGATGGTGAGCTGGGAGAGGGAGGCCGGAGCTTGTCCCTGGGGCAGAGGCAGCTGCTGTGTCTGGCCAGAGCTCTGCTCACGGAGGCCAAGGTAAGGCAAGAGGGAGACATTCCAGAGGACCAGGAAGAGGCAGGAGACTTGTCAGGGTGAGGAGGTGGGTGGGGCTGGGCTGTGTGCTGAGCTGGGCGGGGCTAGGGCAGGAGGTAGAGGCTGGTGCTGGGGCCAGCCTGCCCTAAGCCTCTCCTCCATTCCCGGACACATTGCAGATCCTGTGCATTGATGAGGCCACGGCAAGTGTGGACCAGAAGACAGAGCAGCTGCTCCAGCAGACTATCCGCAAACGCTTTGCCAACAAGACCGTGCTGACCATTGCCCACAGGTGTGCCCGCCTCCAGAGTGGCAGTCTAATCGGTCTGCAGTGGCCTGGACCCAGAGCCTCTGTCCCTTTTAGGCACTGCCCAGGTCCATTATAGCACAATGGGAGGCCCAGAGCCAGGGCAAGCCTGTGAGGACAGAGCTGTGCTGTTCGCAGAGGGGAGGTGGGAAAGCCATTCAGCTTTTGCCTTTAGGGTGTTGCCCCCACCCTGCCCTGGTCCCCCACTGACCACCTGCTCCCACAGGCTCAGCACGATCCTGAACTCGGACCGCGTACTGGTGCTGCAAGCAGGAAGGGTTGTGGAGCTGGACTCGCCCAGCGCCCTGCGCAGCCAGCCCCATTCACTGTTCCAGCAGCTGCTGCAGAGTAGCCAGCAGGCAGCCCACCCCTCCCCTTGAGGGCCCGAGCCTGCGCCCCCACACCTCTGTCCGTTCTGCGGCTGGGCCAGCGCACAGGAGCTGACTGCCTGTTTACACTCTCCTCTGTGGTGCTACCTCTCCCTCCCTTCCCCACAGGGGAGAAGGGCAGCGTGGTTCCTCTGGGCACACCACCCCTCGGTGGGCAGAGCCCCGAGGCTTCCCCAGAACCAGGCCTCTGCCCTGGCCCTTCTGCAGCTGGAACTTCTGGTGGGTTTTTCCTGGCATAGGAGCTCACTTGCATTTTCATATTTTTATTTGATAAAATTCCCATCTTACATTCTGTGTATTAAAAAAATAATATATTTCTGGTATGAGGCTGAAGTCCCCTAAGCATGTGTATGGGGAGCTGAGGGGCGGAGGAGGTGAGGAAGGGGGCCGGGAAGCCCCCGCCTCCATCACAGTGCTGTGGTCTTTCCAGGCTCAGGGGGCAGCTCAGGCGCCGGGGGGAGCACTGTGGGCAGCATGCTAACCTGACACTCCTGGTCCTGGCACGGTGGGGCATAGTGCGGGGCAGGGTGGCAACAGAGTCCCGGGGGGCACACACCCCGGCGCCAGGCCCTCAGGGTCAGCAGCATGGTGGCCAGGACCAGGGCAGCAGTGAGGGCTCCAAATACCACCAGCGCCACCAGACTGGACTCCCCCAGGCCAGCGTCTTGCCGCCGCACCACCTCCTTCACCGAGATCCGCAGCAGCCCCGCACCTGCGCTGCGGGGAGCTGGCCCCGTGACCGGTGCCACCGCTGCCAAGCTGGGCCCTAGAGGGGTGCCCGCTGTGGTGGGGGGCTCTGCAACAGGTAAGACAAGCTCACAGGTCTTGCCACCGTAGCCGCTGGGGCAGAGACAGTCGAAGTCGTGCACGCGGTCCCGGCAGCGGGCCCCTCTCTGGCAGGGGTGGCTGGCACAGTCGTCCAGGTTGATGGTGCAGAAGCGTCCAGCAAAGCCCTCGGGACAGAGGCAGGAGAAGCGGTTGATGCCGTCCAGGCAGGTGGCACCATTAGCACAAGGCCGCATCAGGCAGTCGTCCACGTTCAGCTCGCAGCGGGCACCCACAAAGCCCGCTAGGCAACGGCAGGTGAAGTTGAGAGCGAAGCCCCGGTCATCTTGGCACTGCCCGCCGTTCCGACACGGGGAGCTGGGGAGGGAGGGGCAGGAGAGGACGTGGATGCCGAGTTCCTGACAGCTGCGGGGCGGCGCGGGGCAGAGGCCTGCTCTCTAGCTCTGTCACCTTGGAACACTCTCTGAGCCTCAAGTGCCTCATTTTAAAGGAGAATAAAAATAGTACTGAGCTTCCAAATTGTGGGGGTTAAATGAGAGACTCGGATGTCAGGCAGTCAGCACAGGGTCTGGCCCAGAGGCAGGGCTCAGGCTAAGTGTGCTATTATTACCCTCACGGCCCCAAGGCTGGAGAGGAGAGGGAAAGGACAAGTCCTGCGCGGGCTGGTCTTCATCTGCACGGGTGGGCAGGCGCAAGGCTACCGCGGGGAGGTCTTTAAGGGCGCCAGGCAGCGTTCTGGGAGGAGGTGAGGACCCCACCGCCCCTGCCTGAGCAGTCCCACGTGTGTCCGCTACACCTGCAGCTCCCACGGGCTGTCCTTGAAGAAATGGCTCAGAAGGTACCCAAAACGGCTGAGAAACCGTGAGCCAGGGACGCTGCGTGCATGCTGGGGTTTTCTCTTAGGGTCCCCCCATGTGGGTCTCCCCCAAAGTCTCCACCTTCTCAACAGACCCTGCCTCTTTGCTTCCCCATCACCATACTCTGTCCCCCCACCCCACTCCCACCCCCTGCCCGGGCCCAGCACTCACCCTGCCTGCTCACAGGGCCCAGCCTTGCGCTCACAGTCACGCCCGTGGAAGCCCGGCGGGCACACACAGTGGTACTCCCCGCCCCCGTCATACACACACTGGCCTCCGTTCTGGCAGGGGGACTGCGTGGTACAGACGTGCTCATCTGGGGAGGAGAGGGGACATGTGGGATGGCTCTTCACATCCGGTTCCCAGACCTGCCTGGGCCCCGTTTGCCAGGGCCTGCAGCCCCATGACTCTCGGGGTGTGGCTGACACTAGAACCACCCCCACCCCCACCCCCACCCCCTCCCCACACCAGCCTAGGGTGGTATAGTGTTCTGGTGGAGCGGGGGTGGGAAACAACATTGAATTTGGCGTCAGGAAGCTTGTGGCCTTGACTGTCAGTCAGTCACTCAAACTGCCTCTGTGCACCTTACCAGGCCTCTGTGGGCCTCAGCTTCCTATGGGTAATTGTTAGCAGCTGCCTTTCCTACCCCCAGGGTCATGTTGAAGATTAGTGCACACAACAGATACAGAATAAAAAGGCTGATGAAATACCATGTATCGGTTGAGCAGAACACCACAGATGCACAGTAGACCCAGAGGGCACTTCTCTGGAGACACATGGGGTCCTCAGCCACCCGCGCCCCTCCTACCTTTGTCACAGAACTTGCCTGCCCAGCCGCTGTGGCAGATGCATTGCCAGGGCTGGTGGCAGGTCCCGTGCTGGCAGCCAGGCATCCTCACGCAGCGCTCACAGTGCAGCCCTTCCCAGCCCGGGTCACACCTGATGGGGAGAGGCACAAGGTCTGGACTCTGGGCAGTGGATGTGAGGGCAGAGAGGCAGGAGTCGAGCTTCTAGAAACCCGGAGGGCATCCGACCGCTCCGAGGGAAACACAGACTTGTCCCAGGTAGGTGTAGGGTTGTGGAACATCATGGACATGGATGTGCAATCAGACCATCAGATGCCACCGTTCGAGTCCTTGTTCTGTACTCTAACCTTTCTGAACCCCCATTTTCTCAATCTGGGATTCAGGGATACACCTGGCGGGGTTGTGCTGGGGAAGCAAAAGGTGCCATCAGGACCCTTCCCAGGGTACCCCCAAACGTTTATAAAGAGGGACTTCCAGGCCCAGTGCTGCGGTGTAGCCGCTGCCTGCAGTGCCGGAATCCCATATGGGCACCAGTTCAAGTCCCAGCTGCCCCATTTCCAATCCAGCTCTCTGCTATGGCCTGAGAAAGCAGTGGAAGATGGCCCAGGTCCTTGGGCCCCTGAACCCACGTGGGAGACCTGGAAGAAGTTCCTGGCTCCCAGCTTCAGATCAGCCCAGCTCCAGCCTTTGTGGCCATTTGGGGAGTGAACCAGTGGATGGAAGACCTCTCTGCCTCTGCCTCTTTGTAATTCTGCCTTTCAAATAAATCAATAAATCTTTTAAAAAAGAGGACTTTCAAAGGCCATCGGACTATCTTCCCAGCCCAATTCCGGGGACAACAGCTGACATTTCTTTAAAGCCTTCCAAGGATGTGTGAGGACAGTTTTTTTTTTTAAGTTCATGGAAAATGTATATAATGAAAAATTTATGTATGGTTTTCAACCGGTTTTGCACAAAAAATTCTAATTCCATTTCTATGAACATTTTGAAGAATGAACCCTCCTTAGCCTCAGACACCCCAGCTAACTGAGCAACCTCCCTTCCTTCTGCCCAGAGCGTGCTCCTGCTAGAATCTGCCCAGCCCCCACCCCAGCGACTCAGTCACTCGGAGGCTCTCCACAGAGTCTCTTCCATCACAAGTGCTTCTCAGCCACACTCTCCACCCCAGCCTCTCTTCCCCACTCCACCATTTCCTCTCACTGTCCTTTATCCGCTCGCCCCCTGTCCTCACAGCTCCGGATCCCAGACTCCGCCATGGTCCGGGTCTCTCTCGCCAAGTGTCTTGAGGAGTGATGTTTCAGAATCCCTGGATCAGACTTGGGAGAGTCAAGTGGAGAGACAGAAGCTGGGAGAGGCAAAAGCCAGGCAAAGGGGGATGGCGGTGGGGTTGCACTGGGGGCTGGCCAGCTGGCCGATGTCCAGGTGGGCAGGGTGTGAACAGCAGGCTCTCAGGCCCTGGACACTGTCCTGGGGCTTGACCTGGCTGTGGGTGCGCAGGGCCGGGGCGTGGGGGCACAGGGTTTAGGGGCACGCGCTCGCGACAGTGTACCTGCAGGAACCATCCGGCGCGCAGCAGCCGTGAGCCAGGTCACAGTGAGAGCTGCAGTCATCGGCTGCAAGAGATTGAGGTGGGGGGTGTGAGTCTGGGTGAGGGTACGCTCCCTGGGAGGCGGGGCTTGGGAGAGGATTTGGGGATACAGGAAGAGGGGTGAGCTCCGCTCAGAGTCTACGAGACCCATCCCATTCCGAAGAGACAACCACCTGGGTCTCTCTGGCCCCGCGGGTGGCAGCGGCTGCAATGCCGATTCTGGCCGGCAGAGGTCAACGTGCAAGCGAGGACGGCCGGACAGATCCGCGACCAGGGCCCTGGGGTGCGCTCACCTCGGGCAGGCTGACCCGGTGCCCCCAGGATGCACAACAGGCACACGAGACGTAGGCAGCGGCATCCGCTGGGCATGGTCAGCGCCGACCCCGAGAGGGACGGACGGGTGCACAGCCAGACGTGTGGACACCTGTGGGACGGCACTGGCTAGGAGGGGGCCGGACTCAAAGATAGCGGTGTGGTGACGGGTTCCAAGTGACAGGAGCCAAGGAGAGAGAGAGAGGGGGGCGCCGGGACGGAAGAAGGGGGTGGGGGCAGCAGGAGCACTGGAGCAGGGGCGGGTTGAGGCTGCGGGGGAACTGGAGACAGGAACCCGAGAACCGGGTCTAAGGGAAGGAGGCGAAGGATGGGCAGCGCGGAGCTTGGCAGGGGCTGGGATCGCGGTCGGGACGGAGCCATTCGCGGGGAAGGGGACAGCGCCGAGAAGCGGCCTCGCGCACGGAGGGGAAGCGGGGGGCCGGAGGGAGGGACGGTTCCCAGCAGTGAGCGGTCTCCACCCTCCACCTACGACACCCCCCCGCGTCCCCTTTCCTGCCTCCGCCGCGCTCGGCTCGCCCGCCGCGCAGGGCCTGGAGTCCCCGCAGCGCCCCTCGCCGCGCGCGCCCCTGTCCCCCCGCGATCCTCACCTCCCGCTTGCAGGCGGCGCACCCCGGGGCGCAGAGCGAGGCCGGATCCGACGGGCTCCACCGAGCAGCCGCCCCTAGCTGGCCGCGGGGCCGGGCGCCGAGGCGGCTGCCATGCCAGCCGCGCGCTCGGGAATCTGGGGCTCCAGGCGACCCCGGGCGGCGGCGGCGGCGGCGGCGGCAGCGGCGGCTCGTGGCGCGCGCTCGGCCCCCAGCCAGGGGAGCGTGTGCCGGCCGGGCCCGCCCCCCGCCCGCGTCCGGCGCCCACCCCCCCGCGACGCACGGCGCGCGCCTCGCCCGGCTGGCCCCTTCCCTCGCCTGCCCGTGCCGCCCCAGACCCCAGCCTCCGCCGCCACCCACCCTTCGCTTTCTTCAACCAAAGGAGGCGCCCCATTGGGAGCCCTGGTTGAGGCGCCGGCCGGGGGTGCGCGACCCTGCTTCCCTCCCGCCTCCCATCCCCGCCTTCCTGACCCGCGCCCCACCTCTGCTCGCAGCAGCCCGCCGCCCGTCTCGCGTCTCGTTGACACCCGGGGCACACTCGGGGCGCTCGGGCCGCCTGCCGAGAGCCCTCGTCAGCCCCCTCCTTTCTTCCTCCCGGCCGTCCGCTTCTCTCTGCTCCCGGCCATCTACAGCCTTCCAGGACCGACCCGTGCCTGTGTGAATATCAGCCCCGCAAGTCTCAGTCATCCCAACCCCCTTCCTTGCCGTGGTCAGCTCCGGGAAGGCTAGGATCGCCCCTGTGTCAATACCCCCCGCCGCCCCGAGGTCCCTCTTGGACGCACGCACTCCTTGGCCTCAGGCGCGCCTCTCCACCTGAGTTCCGATTAGGTAGAGGGGCGTGGAGGAGGGCAGCCCCTCCAGGGCTCATCGCCCCTCCGGCTCAAGGCGCAGACCCCTGTGCAAAACGAGGACCTGAAACATAGTTTATTTGCCTGGAACAGGAGCGCCGATGGTCAGGACCGCGGCTGTCCAGCGCCAGCCCTTGGAACGTGATTTCACATCTCTAAGTCCCCGTAGAGCAGCTTTTCCCACCGGGGCCCGGCCCCCGGCCTGGGGTCTCTGTGGTCTCCACCCAACCCGCACCCACCCCACCCCCGCCCCCCGCCCCCGCTCCCGCCTCTTCCCTCAACAGCCTTTTGAATCAGTACTGACGTGGCTCTACCGTATTTTTTTTTCCCAATGTAAAATCGCACACAACTATCATGTCAAATATTACGGTAGGAAAATAGATTATGGTATCTCAACACTGTGACTGTTCAAAGTCGCCTTTTAAAAGTCAGAGCTCGTGCAAAGACTAGACAGTGGGGAAGGGCCGGAAACAGAACCTGTTCAGCATGGGCAGTGGCTTTCCTGGCTGATGGAATTACAGGGTTCTGTTCTCATGGATCCCTTTCAGCCCTCCCACCCCCTTCCACAGTGAACTTTTATTTTTATTATTTTTTTGAATAAAATAAGAAGAGACGCAGGTGTGTGATGCTGGGGTTAAGCTGTCACCTGCACGGGCATCCCATATGATCACTGCTGGCAGTCTTGGGAGCCCTGGCTGCTCCACTTCCCATCCAGCTCACTGCTACTGGGCTTGGGAAAGAAGCAGGAGGTGGCCCAAGTATTTGGGCCCCTGCACCCACGTGGGAGACCTGAATGGAGTTTCAGGCCAAGCAGCCCCAGCTGTGTCCATTTGTGGAGTGAGCCAGTGGATGAAAGTTCTTTCTTTCTCCTCCCTCCTCTCTCACACTGTAACTCTGCCTTTCAAAGAAACAAATCTTAAAAACAGAGGGAAAAAATCACCCACGATTCTTCTAGCTTAATAAAACCACCATTATAGTTTTGATTCCTTTTCCTATTCAGACTTTTTTTTTTTTTTTTTTTTTTTTTGACAGGCAGAGTGGACAGTGAGAGAGAGAGAGAGACAGAGAGAAAGGTCTTCCTTTGCCGTTGGTTCACCCTCCAGTGGCTGCCACGGCCAGCACACTGCGGCCCGCGCACCGCGCTGATCCGAAGCCAGGAGCCAGGTGCTTCTCCTGGTCTCCCATGGAGGTGCAGGGCCCAAGCACTTGGGCCATCCTCCACTGCACTCCCGGGCCACAACAGAGAGCTGGCCTGGAAGAGGGGCAATCGGGACAGAATCCGGTGCCCCGACCGAGACTAGAACCCAGTGTGCCAGCGCCGCCGCCGCAGGCAGAGAATTAGCATATTGAGCCGCAGCGCCAGCTGAAAAATTCCTTTTCATTGAGGAACAGCATTAACATTCACTGATGAAGCAATAAAGGTATTTGAAGCTTTTGAAGTTGATGGCATCACGTGATCTCACTGACTGCCCCCTCATGCCTGGAAGCTTTTAGTAGCTGGTTTGTTGCCACTCTCTTCACTGCCACTTCTGTCAAATTCTTGATGATTTTTAAAATTTTATTTGATAGAGAGATGGGGGGGGGGCACGACACTGTGGCACATCAGGTTAAAGCTGTCACCGGCATCCCATATGGGTGTCCATTCAAGACCCAGCAGCTCCACTTCCGATCCAGCTCTCTGCTATGGCCTGGGAAAGCAGTAGAAGATGGCCCAAGTCATTGGGCCCCTGCACCTGTGTGGGAGACCCGAAAGAAGCTCCTGGCCCCTGGCTTCAGATCGGTGCAGCTCTGGTTGTTGTGGCCAACTGGGGAGTGAACCAGTGGATGGAAGACCTCTCTCTCTCTCTCTCTCTCTCTCTCTCTCTCTCTGCCTCTGCTTCTCTGTAACTCTGCCTTTCAAATAAACAAATAAGTCTTTAAACAAACAAAAAAGCCTTAGCCTGCAGTGCTGGCATCCGATATGGATGCTGGTTTGTGTCCTGGCTGCTGCACTTCCAATCCAGCTCCCTGCTAATGCACCTGGGAAAGCAGCAGAGGATGGCCCAAGTCCTTGGGCCCTGCACCCATGTGGGAGACCCAGAATAAGCTCCTGGCTTCAGATCGGCTCAGCTCCAACCACTGTGGCCATTAGGAAAATGAACCAGCAGATGTAAGACCTCTCTCTCTCTGTCTCTACCTCTCACTGTAACTCTGTCTTTCAAGTAAATAAAATAAATCTTAAAAAAAAAAAAAAAGACACACAGAAAGAGACATTATAACTTCTGTGGGCCCTGGCTAACTCACCTTCATGGGGTCCTTTCTCCATAAATGAATATTTAAAAACTAGGGACAGGGGCCCGTGCTATGGTGCAGCGGGCAACACTGGCATCCCATATGAGTTCCGGCTGCTCTGCTTCTGATCCTGCTCCCTGCTAATGCGCCTGGGAAAGTAACTGAAGATGGCTCAAGTGCTTGGGCCCCTGTATCCCCATGGGAGACCTCAAGGGAGTTCCTGGCTCCTGGCTTTGGCCTGACCCAGTCCCAGCTGTTGTAGATGTTTGAGGAGTGAACCAGCGGGTAGAAGATCTTTCTCTGTCTGTCTGTCTCTCCCTCTCTGTAACTCTGCCTGTCAAGCAAACAAACTTTTTTAAAAAATAAAACAAATAAAAATTAGGAACAGGTGTTGTGGTACAGTGGGTTGAGCCACAGCCTGTGACACCCACATCCCATATTGGCTTGCTGTTTCAAGTCTGGATGCTCTGCTTCTAATCCGTTTTCCCATTTATGCTCCTGGGAGACAATGAGTGATAGCCCAGACGCTTGGGCCCCTGCAACCCACCTGGGAGATGCACATGGCATTCTGAGCTCCTGGCTTCAGCCTGGTCCCGTCCTGGCTGTTGCAGGCATATGGGAAGTGAACTGGTGGATGGATAATCTCTGTCGGTTTGTGTGTGCGTCTCTCTCTCTCTCTCTCTCTCTCTTGCTCTGCCTTTCAAGTAGATGAAAATAAATAAAAAAATATACTATATGACTGCACTGTTATAAAGACTAATATAGTTCCAGGCTAGATTGATAATTATACACTTTAATTTTATTCATTTTTTTCCTTCTGGTTTTAAGAACAATTAAAAATAGAAGCATTTTGTTGGGCACTGTGCCTCCTTTGAAGAAGAGCTTTGTTTTTCATCCACTGATCCTCCTTCCCCTCAGCACACCCACCTTCCCCTCCTTAACCAGCCTGGAGTCCACGATCCATCATTAGAAATCAGTCCCTTGCATAAATGCTCCACTGCTGGGCCACTCTCTCTTTTCATCATATCCAACATGGCATAACTCCTTCGCTGTGACTTCCCCGGCCTTCACCCAGCCAGAAGAACATGGCTGGCAAAGCACGTTGGTCAAGGCTGACTGATCTCCCTTAAGTTCAGGACTCCCAAATGCCAAGTGTGTGTTGGTTACCCTTGTTCCTGCTCTCCCCCACGCATCCCAAGAGCTATTTTATTCTCCTCTCTCTTCCACCCTCCTCTCCCTCCTCCCTTCTGCTCACTGATATGGCTCTGCTTCCAAATTAGAAGCAATTTGAAGAGAAATCCCACACGCTTCCGCCGCCTCCGTGCATCTGTCTGCATAGCCTGCCGTCCCTTTCGTTCCTACAGACGCACCACCTGGGTCTCACCTGACGGAACCCCTCCATCTGGGCTCACCTGTGGGGCTCCAGGTCCCAGCCACTTCTTCCCACCTCTTCTGCATCGTCAGTTTGCTTGTCTCTGGGAGAATCATTGTCATCAGCCTGTTTCCCATCTTAAATAAATGCCCTCTCTCAACGCCACGATCTCTTCCCAGCTATATTTTCCACTGCTGGCTCTTCAGAAACACTTGTCTCTCTTTTTGTCATCACTCCCACTCCTCATTTTCTTTTGAGCCCATTTTCACTTCAGCATTCCCGAAACACCCTGGTGAAGCCCACCAACGCCCCAGTCACTGACAGATCCAACGATCAATCCTGAGCCCTAGTCTCGCAGGCTCTTAGGCTGCACTGGACACGGCTGCTTACTGGGCTTCTGGGATCACACCCATGGCTTCCCCGCCACCAATGACTACTCCCCCAGAGTCTCCTTCACTTCCTCCTCACCGTCCCAGCTCCCTCTGCCGCCCCAGGGCTAAATCCTCAGACATCAACTCTTTTCTACCTTGACTCATTCCTTTTATGATCTCATCCAGCCTAATTATTTTTTTTAAGTTTTATTTATTTGAGAAGCACAGTAAGAGGAAGGGGGTAGGGAGAGAGAGGAGAGAGAGAGAGATGTCTTTCATCAACAGGTTCACTCCCTAAATGCTTGCAACAACAAGAGCTGGGATAGGCTGAAGCCGGAAGCCAGGAGCCACAGCCAGGAGCCATGAACTCTACCCATGTTTCCCATGCGAATGGCAGGAACTCATTCATTTGAGCGACCATCTTCTGCCTCCTAAGGGTATGAGCAAGTAGCTGGATCATAAGCAGAGGCAGGATGTCCCAAGTGGTGGCTTAACCTGCTGTGCCATGACACCCACCCCAGTATGATGGCTTTGAATAATAGGTATAAAACTCACTAGTTTATATTTCCAGCCAAAGTTTCTTTTTTTTTAAAGTTACATATTTATTTGAAAGGCAGAGAGAGAAAGAGATATCTTCTGTCCACTGATTCACTCCCCAAAAGCCTACAATAGCCAGGGCTATGCCA
Organism: Oryctolagus cuniculus; assembly: GCF_964237555.1. Classification (NCBI taxonomy): domain Eukaryota; kingdom Metazoa; phylum Chordata; class Mammalia; order Lagomorpha; family Leporidae; genus Oryctolagus; species Oryctolagus cuniculus. The sequence continues at coordinate 126,606,143 of NC_091436.1, read as the reverse complement.
GGTCAAAGCCAGGAGCCAGGAACTCCCTCCTGGTCTCCTACATGGGTGGTAGGAATCCAAGTACTTGGGTTATCATCTGCTGCCTCCCGGGTACATCAGCAGGAAGCCAGATCAGAAACATGGAGTATCTGGGATCCAAACCAGGCACTCAAACTTCCTCCCTTTCTCTGTCCAGACTTGTATATCCAATCGCCTACTCAGCATCACCACTTGTTCAACAGGCAGCTCCAACACAGAATGTCCAAATGCAAACTCCTGACTTGCAGCCCCAAGCCGTCTTCCTTGTCTGTCTTACCCGTCTCAGTCAGAGGCTAGTCCATCTGTCTGGTTCTTCAGGCCAAAATCCTTGGAGTCCCGCTTCGCTCCTGCTATGGTTTGGATGCAGTTTGTCACCTGAGCTTTCCTGTGTTGGACACTGAATCCTCGGTGTGCTAGTGTTGAGGCGCTGTGAACCTTTGCCATGTAGGGCCCAGTAGGAAATCCTTAGGTCACCGGGGATGTGCCTGTAGAAGTACTCGGGGTAGCTCACAGGGAACTCTGAGGTACTTCTCCCAAGAGCTGTTACAGGGGCTGATGTTGTGGCAGGCTAGGTAAAGTTGCCTCCTGTGATGCCGGCATCCCATATGGGTGCTGGCTTGAGTCCCGTTTGCTCCACTTCTGATCTAGCTCCCTGCTAACGGCCTGGGAAAAATAAGATGGCCCAAGTGCTTGGACCCCTACACCCATGGGGGAGATCCAGAAGAAGCTCCTGACTCCTAGTATCACTCTAGCCCAGCCCCAGACATTGTGGCCATTTGGGGAGTGAACCAGCAGATGGAAGATCTGTCTCCCTCTCCCTCTCCCTCTCCCCCTCCCCCCCCTCCCTGCCTGGCCCCATCCAGCCTCCCTCTGGCTTCTTGTATGGAGGTGTGACCATTGCTGTCACATGTGCTCCTGCTGTTGCCATATATCATACAGCCGAGAGGGCTCCCCCTGGCCAAAGCTGAGCTGAGGCAGGCACCATGCCCTTGACCCTCCAAAGCTGCAAGCTACAAAAACCCTCTTGCCTTCCTTCATACGTATCCTGCCTCAGGTATTTTGTGATAGCAATAAGAAACTAATACAATCCCTTCTTTCTTATTATACCCCACATCCTGCAAATCCTGTTGACTCCGCCTTTAATCACCCAGAATCCTACTGTGTTTGACAATCCCACCTCCCACATCCTGGTCCAGCCACTGTTACCCTACTCCTGGACCACTGTATAATTCTTCTCCTACTGTCATACAGCAGCTGGGGTGATCCTGACCAAACGGGAGCCAGCCAGATGCGATGTGTGTCCTAAATTGGATTCTGAAACATAAAAATATCATGAGTGGAAAAGCTGGCAAAGTCCAAAGAAAATCTGGAGTTCAGATTAGACTTACCAATGGGAGCGTTTTTGTTTTGGAAACTGTATCATGGTAATGTGTAATGTTAACACCAAGGAGCACTGTGTATGGTAAATGGAAACTACTGTCATTGTAACATTTCTTTTCTTTTTTAAAAAAATATTTTTATTTTTATTTATTTGAAAAAGAGAGAGGTAGAACCAGAGAGAGAAAAAGGTCTTCTATCCACTGGTCTACTCCCCAGTTGACCACAATGGCCAGAGCTGAGCTGATCTGAAGCCAGGAGCCAGGAGCCAGGAACTTCTGGGTCTCCCACACAGGTGCAGGGGCCCAGGCACTTGGGCCATCTTCCACTGCTTTCCCAGGCCATAGCAGAGAGCTGGATCACAAGAGGAGCAGCCAGGACTCGAACTGGTGCCCATATGGGATGCCAGCACTGCAAGGCAGGGGGTTTAACTCATTGTGTCACAATGCCAACCCCTCATTGTAATATTTCTAATAATATAAAATATATAATAATATAAAGTAAAAATTGTATTTAAAATTCAGGGCCAGTGCTGTGGCATAGTGGGTAAAGCCACTGCCTGCAGTGCCAGCATTCCATATGGGCACCGGTTCGAGTCCCGGCTGCTCTACTTCCAATTCAGCTCTCTGCTATGGCCTGGGAAAGCAGTAGGGGATGATGCAAGTCCTTGGGCCCTTGCACCCCTGTGGGAGACCCAGAAGAAGCTCCTGGCTCCTGGGTTCAGATCAGCTGAGCTCTGGCCATGGTGGTCAATTGGGGAAAGAACCAGGGGATGGAAGACCCCTCTTTCTGCCTCTGCCTCTCTGTAACTCTGTCTTTCAAATAAATAAATAAATATTTGAAAAATAAATAAATAGTAAAATAAAATTCAGAGGTCAGAGGCTGGCATTGTGGTACAGTTGGTTAAGCTGCCACTTGTGGCATTAACACCCCACATTGGAGTGCCAGTTGGAGTCCCGGCTGCTCTAATTCCTATCCAGCTCCCTATACTAATGTGCCTGGGAAGGCAGTGGAAGATGGCCCAAGTATTTGGGCCCCTGCCACCCATGTGGGAGACCAGGGTGAAGTTCCTGGCTCCTGGCTTTGGCCTGGGCCAGTCTTGGCTATTGTGGCCACTTGGAGAGTGAATCAGCATATGGAAGATTCTTTCTCTCTCTCTCTCTCTCTCTCTCTCTCTCTCTCTCTCTCTCTCTCTGTCATTCTGCCTTTTGGATAAGTAATACATTAAAAATAGAATAAAATGCAGAGGCCCTATTGTGTTACACCTCTGCTCAAAGCCTGCAGCAGCTCCCATGTGACTGCATCACCTGTGCTCTCCCGACACTTCCCCAGAAGTCTGGTGTCTGCGCTGATGCTCGCGCACATAAACATGTTGCCTGCCGCGGGACCACTGCACGCCTGTTCGTTCTGCCCGGGAGGCTCTAGCCCAGGTATTGTCGTAGCTCACCCTCTCATCTCAGTCAGTTCTCTGCTCAGATCTCATTTTAGTAACTAACGTGGCCCTCGCTGAGCACTCCATGGAATAACCACACCCCACCTCTGGAATAGTGCCTCACCCTAAGTTATTTAACTGTTTCTTCACAACACTTTTTTTCTTTCTTTCTTTTTTAAACTTATTTATTTATTTGAAAGAGTTACACAGAGAAAGGAGAGGCAGAGAGAGAGAGAGAGAGAGAGAGAGAGAGGTCTTCCATCCGTTGGTTTACTCCCCAATTGGCCACAACGGCCGGAGCTGCACCGATCCAAAGCCAGGAGCCCGGAGCTTCTTCCGGGTCTCCCAGGTGGGGGCAGTGGCCCAGGCACTTGGGCCATCTTCTACTGCTTTCCCAGGCCATAGCAGAGAGCTGGACTGGAAGTGGAGCAGCTGGGATGAGAACTGACGCCCATATGGGATGCTGGCACCGCAGGTGGCGGCTTTGCCCACTATGCCACAGCGCCAGTCCCTCTTTCTTTCTTTTTAAAAGAAACATCTTGGCTGGCGCCGCGGCTCACTAGGCTAATCCTCCACCTAGCGGCACTGGCACACCGGGTTCTAGTCCCGGTCGGGGTGCTGGATTCTGTCCCAGTTGCCCCTCTTCCAGGCCAGCCCTCTGCTGTGGCCCGGGAGTGCAGTGGAGGATGGCCCAGGTGCTTGGGCCCTGCACCCCATGGGAGACCAGGAAAAGCACCTGGCTCCTGGCTCCTGCCATCGGATCAGCGCAGTGTGCCGGCCGCAGCGCGCCGGCCGCGGCGGCCATTGGAGGGTGAACCAACGGCAAAAGGAAGACCTTTCTCTCTGTCTCTCTCTCTCACTGTCCACTCTGCCTGTCAAAAAAAAAATATCTTTATTTATTTATTAATTTTATTTGAAAGACAGAGCTACAGCGAGGTACAGATAGAGAGAGAAAGAGAGGTCTTCCATCCACTGGTTCACTTCCCAAATGATCCGTAACTGGCCCACAAAGGCCAGAGCTTAGCTGATCAGAAGCCAGGAGCCAGGAGCTTCCCATGTGGGTGCAGTGACCCAAGGACTTGGGCCATCTTCTGCTTTCCCAGGTTCACAGCACTTTTCACCCACCCACATACACATACACACACACACACACACACACACACCATATACATGAGGGTACTTCAGAACTTCTTTGGCATGAAAGTAAACCTATTTTTTAATTCCATTTTTCACCTTTTTAAAAAAATATTTATTCATTTGAAAGGCAGAGTTACAGAGAGATAGAGGGAAAGACACAGAGAGTTGTATTTGCTGGTTCACTCCCCAGATGACCACGACAGCCAGGACTGGTCCAGTCTGAACCATGAGACAGGAACTCAATCTTGGTGTCCTATGTGGATGGCAGGAACCCAAGCACTTGGACTACCACCAATGCTTGTCACACCCCAAAGTCTGTATTGGCAGGAAGTTGGAATCAAACCAGGATGCTGGCATCTTAACCAATATCTTAATTGCTAGGCTAAACCCCCATCCCAAGACATGCTACAGTTTGGATGGCTTTTGCAAAACTCATGTTGAAATTTATATGCTTATGCAACATTATGAGAAGTGGGCCTTTATTATTATTTTTAAAGATTTGTTTTATTTATTTGAAAGGCAAAGTAACAGAGAGAGGAAAAGACAGGGAGAAAGAGATCTTCTATCCTGATTCACTTCCCAAACTCCTGCAACTACTAGGGCCGGACCAGGCTGAAGACAGGAGCCAGGAACTCTATCCGGGTCTCCCACATGGTTGGCAGGGGTCCAAGCACTTGAGCCATCTTCTGCAACTTTCCCAGGTGCATTAGCAGGGAGCTAGATAGGAAGCAAAGTAGCCAGGACTCAAACCAGCTCTCTGATGTGGGATACTGGTGTTGCAAGTGGTGGCTTAACCCACTGCACCACAAGGCCAGCCCAGGAAATAGGCCTTTAGGGGTGATTAGTCATGAGGGCCCTGCCCTCACGAGCAGAGTAATGGCCTCATTGCAGGAGGGAGTCATTACTGTGGGGGTGGGCTCTGCTGGAGGGATTGGTTTGGTTCCATTTCTCTCTTTCCTAAATGTTCACTTGCCTTCCTGCCTTCCCGGAGATCCACAATACCCCTCACCAGATGACGATCTGATGCCAGCTCAGGCCTGGAACCTCCCATCTTCCTGAACTGTGGGAAATAAATTTCTTTGTAAATTACCCGGTTGCTGAGGTATTGGGACCCTGCATAAAGTGGGTTTCTTGCCCTGGAATAGGAAAGGGCCTTGGTAACAACAGCAATGAGGGAGGCAGGCTGTGCCAGGCTTGTCTCTTAGCAACCGTCTCTGCTCCAGCGTCTTTGGGACTCCATCCACCACCAGCCCCTTTATGTTCAAGCCAGCGCTGTGGTGTAGTGGGCTAAGCCTCCGCCTGCAGTGCCAGCATCCCATATGGTTGCACGTTAGAGTCCCGGCTGCTCCACTTCCAATCCAGCTCTCTGCCATGGCCTGGGAAAGCAGTATCAGGTGGCCCAAGTCCTTGGATCCTTGCAGCCACATAGGAGACCCAGAAGAAGCTCCTGGCTCCTGGCTTCGGATCGGCGCAGCTCCAGCCATTGCGGCCATCTGGGGAATGAACCAGCGGATGGAAGATCCCTCTTTCTGCCTTTCTGTAACTCTGCCTTTCAAATAAATAAATAAATAAATCTTTAAAAACAAACAAACAAGAATCATAAACAACCCAAACCTCAAGGTCACCTTGGGCTCCTCTACCTCCTCTGTTGGCTTCTCCCTACTGGCCACCACAATTGTTGGGTCCTCCTCTCCCATGGCCCTGAGTCTCTTCTGCCCGCTGCCTCCCCTTCCTCACCACACCAGACTCATGACAAGCACTTCCCAAGGGGTCTCTGTGCCTCTGCCCCACTCTGCCCTTTGCTCCACACCTGCACCGGGCCCTGGGGTGCACCCTTCTGGCAAAGCACTGCTGTCCTGGTGGCAGCAGCCAGCCATCACGCCTCTTTTTTTTTTTAAGATTTATTTTATTTATTTGAAAGACAGTGTTACAGAGAGAGATGGAGACAGAGGGAGAGGTCTTCCATCCACTGGTTCACTCCCCAGATGGCCGCAACAGCTACTCATATGGGAGACCTGGATGGAGTTCCCGGCTCCCGGCTTTGGCCTGGCCCCACTCTGGCTGTGGCACACATTTCAGGGTGAACCAGCAGGTGGAAGATTTCTCTGTGTGTGTGTGTGTCTGTCAAATAAATTAAAAATTAGATAGATAGAGAGAGAGAAAGTGGCCCTACCATTAGCCACTCTCCTTCCCCTGGAAAAAGCAACGGTGTGCCTGGGAGGTGAGGCCCAGTGCCACCCGGCTTAGGTGAGTGCCCCACAGTGGGACCTCTGTGGTTGTTCTTTGGAGGACTTTGGAACATTGCCCTGGAAGCCTCCTTGAATAGGGAGGGGCCTCTTTGTGGGGAGTGGTCCCTAGAAAAAATTTCTGGCCTGGGTCCCAGACTGCACTGCTCAAGAACATGCCCACCACCCAAGCCTCGGGATTCCCCACCTCCCTGAGTACTTCTTTCCTGAGTACCTGTCAATCAACTCCTCCTCCAGGGCTCCCAGCCACACAGATTCATCCCTGCCATCCAGGTGAGGGGTGGATGCTCAACTTCCCTGTCTCTGTCCAGAGCTTCTGCCTCACACAACAAGTCCTGCATGTCCCCAAATGAGGGTGCAGGGAAGAAGCGGAGTCACTCCCTCGTTCACGCATCCACTGGGCTGCCCACAGAGCTTGGCGAGGGAGTGAGCAGGGAGGGGTTGGGATCCCACCTCAGAGCCAGACGCCCTATAGATGAGTGAAATAAGTGGAGTAGTGAGGACAAATGCGAGCGGTGCTGGGCTCCGGCCTCCAGCAGCTTGCAGCCTGGCAGGGCAGACGTACCCCTGCACTCTGCACACCCAGGGTCGAGTGTGTGGGGCCCCGGGCCTCACCAGGTAAGGGCCAGCCATCTGCTTGCTTACTTTGTCCTGGTACTGCCTCTCTGAGCAGGCTCTGGGCAGCCCAACACTGGGAGCGGGCGGGGGGAGCTCAAGGTGGGAGCCAAGTGGGCACTGGGATGGAGTCAGGCATGGGTAAACAGCCCACCCCTTGCGGCCTTGGGTCTCTCTCTAGGATTGTTCCCTGCCCTCCACCCCCACCTGTCTCATAGCACCAGCTGAAATCCAACCCCAGCTATTGTTCCCCACCTTTTGACTGTTCAACTCGGTGTGTGTGTGTGTGTGTGTGTGTGTGTGTTAGCAGGACCACTTCTGTGCCTCACGGGCTGTTGTGTCAAATCATAGGCCCTGGATGCCATACCCTCAGGGAAAGAGGGAAGCTGGGCCAGGGTGGATCTTGGTTGTGGGCTTTGGGGCTAATTGACAGCTGGCAGAGGGGGAGGCTCTGCCCACTGATGGGTTGAGTGCACAGGTATGTAGCTCTTGTCCAAAAATGTCAAGAGAAGGCATCTGGGGCCGGCGCTGTGGCGGAGGGAGAGGGAGGCATCAAACCACAGGTGGGGGGGTGCTCTAGCCCTGCCACCCACAGCTGCCACAAGAGGATCCTATGCAGCCTCCCCTTTCCATCTCTCAGGTCAAGACAACTTGCTTAGTCTCTAGGACAGCACATACTTCCAAGACCAGGTTCCGGTGTGACCTGGGATGGAGAGACGCCCTCCTGACTCAGCAAAGAGACTGGGGACGGAAGATTGGCCTGCTCCTCCCAGGTCCCAGTGAAGTGGGCCTGACAAACAGTGCAGCCTGGAGGGGAAGGGGAACCCACGTCTCCTGCCCTTCCTGAGCATCTCCGGGTCTCAGCCTGCAGTCTGAGGGAGGAGGCATGGGCTCTCAGCTAGTGGTGCCCAATGTCTGATAGGGGAGACAAGCTCTGCCTTAGAGTGGGAGAAGCAGGGCCTCACTAGGAGCCAGAAAACAAGACCTGGTGTTGTACAAAGATGTGTGGGATGTGTGTTTTACGGGCTTTTTATTAGTGTTGTGGAAAATATATATAACCACATTTACCATTTTAAGCATTTTTATTTTTTTAATTTTTTTTTAAGATTTATTTTATATTTTTGAAAGATAGAATTACAGAGAGAGGTAGAGACAGAGAAAGAGGTCTTCCATCTGCTGGTTCACTCCCCGGATGGCTGCAACGACTGGAGCTGCACCAATCCGAAGCCAGGAGCCAGGAGCTTCTTCCAGGTCTTCCACACAGGTCCAGGGGCCCAAGGACTTGGGCCATCATCTACTGCTTTTCCAGGCCATAGCAGAGAGCTGGATGGGAAGTGGAGCAGCTGGGACTAGAACCGGCACCCATATGGGATGCTGGTGCTTCAGGCCAGGGCTTTAACTTGCTGCACCATAGCACCAGCCCCTATTTTTTATTTTTAAATTAAAAGCAATTTATCTTTATTTATTTGAAAGGCAGAGTGACAGAGAGAAAGATAGAGAAACAGATCTTCCATCTGCCAATTCACTCCCCCAAATGGCCACAATAGCAGGTGCTGAACCAGACCAAAGTCAGGAGCCTGGAACTCCACTGTGGTCTTGCATTTGGAAGAGAGCCAGGTACTTGGGCCATCCTCTCTGTTGCTTTCCTGGGCATATCAGTAGGGAACTGGATCAGAAGTGGAGCAGCTGGGGCTCACCCCAGTGCTTAGTGTGGGATGCTGGTGTCATAGGTGGGTGGCTTAACCTGCTATGCCACAATGGTGACCCTTATTTTTAAATTTTTATTTATATATTACACACACACACACACACACAGAGACAGAGAGAGAGAGAGAGAGAGAGAGAGCGAGCGAGAGCCTTCTTATCTACTGGTTCATTCTCCAAACACCTGCAACTATCATTGGAGTTGAAGTCAATCAGAAATTGTTAGGGGGGAGCATTTGGCCTAGCAGTTAAGACACTGGTTGGGATGCCCACATCCCACATCAGAGTGCCTGGACTCCATACCCACCCCTGCTCCCAGTTCTAGCTTCTTGCTAATGTAAACCCTGGGAGACAGCAGGGTAGTTGGGTCCTTGCCATCCCCATGCTCCCCCCTAACAATTTCTGAACATACAGTTGGGTGGCATCAAGTTCATTTGCGTTGTTCATCACTGGCCAGCTCCAGGACTTTTTCCACCCCTAACTGAAATTCTGTATCCAATAAACATGAACTCCTCGTTCCCCTCCCCAGGCCCAGGCAACCACCATTCTATTTTCTGTCTCCATATATTGGACTACTCTATCCACCTAACATAAGTGGAGTCAACGTAGCATTTGTCTTTTTGTCACTTGGCGTATTGTCCTCGAGACTCATCCATATTGTAGCATGTGTCAGAGAATTTTCCTCCTTGTTAAGGCTGAATGATATTCCACTGTACAAGTGTACTTCAAAAAGTTTGTGGAAAGTGGAATTAAAAGATGAGCTTAGAGGCCGGCGCCAGGGTGCAGTAGATTCAGCCTCTGCTTGCGGTGCTGCCTCCTATCTGTGCGCCGGTTCGAATCCCGGCTGCTCCTCTTCTGATCCAGCTCTCTGCTGTGGCCTGGGGAGGCAGTAGAAGATGGCCCAAGTCCTTGGGCCCCTGCACTCACGTGGGAGACCCAGAAGAAGCTCCTGGCTCCTGGCTTTGAATTGGCCTGGCTCCGGCCTTTGCGGCTATTTAGGGAGTGAACCAGTGGATGGAAGACCTTTCTCCCTGACTCTCTCTGTCTGTAACTCTGACTCTCAAATAAATACATAAAAATCTTTAAAATAAAAAAATGAACTTATTTTGGTGCAGAGAAGCCTGGAGATCCATGAATTGTTTTTTCATAATATGCATTTCCACAAAGTTTCTGAAGTAGCCTCTTTTTTTTTTAAAAAAAAAAAAGATTTATTTATTTTATTTGAAAGTCAGAGTTACACACAGAGAGAAGGAGAGGCAAAGAGAGAGAGAGAGAGGTCTTCCATCCTCTGGTTTACTCCCCAATTAGCTGCAATGGCCAGAGCTGTGCTGATCCAGAGCCAGGAGCCAGGAGCCAAGAGTTTCTTCCGGGTCTCCCAGGTAGGGGCAGGGGCCTAAGGACTTGGGCCATTTTCCACTGCTTTCCCAGGCCATAGTAGAGAGCTGGATCGAAAGTGGAGCAGCCGGGACTTGAACCAGCGCCCATATAGGATGCCGGCACTGCAGGCAGCGGCTTTACCCACTATAGCACAGTGCCGGCCCCCTGAAGTATTCTCTTATGCGTATACCATGTTTTGTTCATTTACTCACCCACAGATGGACATTGTGCTCTTTCTTAATTTTTGACTATTGTAAAATAATGTTATTATGAACAATTATTTATTTGAGTTCCTGCCTTTTATTAAGTAACTTTTTAAAAAAGATTTTATTTTTATTTTATTTGAGAGTTACAGTTACAGACAGTGAGAGGGAGAGACAGAGAGAAAAGTCTGTTGGTTCACTCCCCAAATGGCCACAATGGCTGGAGCTGCGCCAATCTGAAGCCAGGAGCCAGGAGCTTCCTCTGGGTCTCTTACACGGGTGCAGGGGCCCAAGGACTTGGGCCATCTTCTACTGCTTTCCCAGGCCACAGCAGAGAGCTGGACTGGAAGAGGAGCAGCCAGGACTAGAACCAGTACCCATATAGGATGCTGGCGCTGCAGGCAAAGGATTAACCTACTGTGCCACGGTGCCGGCCTCTTATTAATTATCTTTTAAGAGTTAAATGGTTCTAAGATTATGGAAGAATGCAAGATCCTACCAAGTTTCAAGGTCTTCAAAATTATATTTCCTAGGCTTCTATCAAATTTAACTTCTCTGGGCCTGTGTGAGGCGCAGTGTGTTAAGCCACCGCTTGAGATGCTGGCATCCCATATGAGTGCCAGTTGGAGTCCTGGCTGCTCCACTTCTGATCCAGCTCCCTGCAAACACACCTGGAAAAGCAGTGGAAGATGGCCCAAGTGCTTGGGCCCCTGTTATCCATGTGGGAGATCCAGATGAATTTTCTGGCTCTTGGCTTTGGCCTGCTGGCTGTGGTGGCCATTTGGAGAGTTTAGTAGCACATGAATGAGCTTTCTCTGTGTCTCTCCCTCTCTCTCTCTCTCTCTCTAACTCCGTCTTTCAAATAAATAAATAAATAAATAAATCTTTTAAAAAAATTAGTAGTTCAAGTTAGGGAAAAGATGTTATGTATAATAAAAGCTTATCTACTTGGGTAGCAACTGTGACCCTGTATTTTTTTTTTTTTTTAGAATTATTTTATTTATTTGAAAGGCAGAGTTACAAAAAGAGGTAGATAGTGAGAGAGAGTGAGAGGTCTTCCATGCCCCGGTTCAATCCCCAAATGATCACAACAGCCAGAGCTGCGCCAATCCAAAGCCAGGAGACAGGAACTTCTGTGTCTCCCATGTGGTTGCAGGAGCCCAAGGACTTGGGCCATCTTCTACTGCTTTCCCAGGCCATAGCAGAGAGCTGGATAGGAAGTGGAGCAGCCAGGATTTGAACCTGTGCCCACATGGGATGCTGGCACTGCAGGCTGGGGCTTTAACCCGCTGTGCCATAGGGCCGGCCCCGTGACCCTCTATTAATCAAAGGGTGCATGTCCGTGGAGGTCCTCGCGTGGTGATGCTAAGTGGATGTTTTGCTTAGATGGCAAGGCCTTTTGCAAGGTGGCCTAGGATTGAGCCTGAGTGCTCTCCCTGGACAAGCAAACCTAGGAAATGTGTAGAATTTAGATCTAGGGAAGTAGACTAAGTTATAATCTCTTGGAATTTTGGAATTATCATCATAACAACCACGTATACAAGACTCAGAATGTCCAATCAAGGTCACAAAAAAGAATATGGGTAGGGGCTGGCATTATGGTGTAGTGGGTAAAGCCATCACCTGCGGTACAGGTATCCCATATGGGTGCCAATTCCTGTCCCGGCCGCTCCACTTCTGATCCAGCTCTCTGCTAGTGCGCCTGGGAAAGCAGTGGAAGATGGCCCAAGTGTTTGGGCCCCTGCATCCACACAGGAGGCCTGGATGAAGCTCCTGGTTCCTAGCTTCGGTCTGGCTCAGCTTTGGCCATTGTGGCCATCTGCAGAGTGAAAGAGTAGATGAAAGATATCTCTCTGTTTCGCTCTCTCTTTTTGTAACTCTGCCTTTCAGAATAAGTTTAAAATCTTAAAAAAAAAAAAATAGGGGCAGCCTCCTGGCTTCAGACTATCAGTAGATAATGTCACTTGCAACCAAAAAAATCTGAATTTGTAGTCTTTGATCACAACAAATGTTATGTTTTGAAAGTGATGAAGGGACAGTTCAAGGACAACCATGTGGAGATGTATAATTCTTGGAACTCTCTATTTCAGACTCTACAAGAACCTGCATGATTGATTTATTTAGTGTAATTTATTGAATTAATTTTTTAAAAGATGCATGGACAGAAAAACCTGGCTGGCTGGGATGGGAAATCAAAATGGCTGACCCCACTCTCTGGGGATCTGGGAACCTCTGCTGAGGCTTTATTTGTGTGTGTTGATGAGGGGCAGGTGCTTGAGACCTGCTCCCCCAACAGCAGACCCAGCTCCTATCCCTGGGCCTAGGGAAATGGGATACCTCTCTGCTCTAAAATGTTGATGAGCTGCGGAGGGGAGAGGGACAAGGGGAGCAGATGGAATTCCTGGACAATTGTTCCGGCTGTCACCAGAGAGGACAGGCAAGAGGGAGTCCTGGATAATTTATGGAGGGACAGATGCAAAGCCTCCTCCGGAACCATCTGGCCAAGAGAGGCCTGGGCTGGGATGGATGTTGTCATTAGGTCAGCGTAAACTCCTCGTCTTCCAGTCCTCCCCACTTCCAGAATTCCACCTGGCTCTCTGCTCACTGATTCCTTTGCTGGGCCTGAGCCCTGAGTTTGCCATCATTCCTGCTAGGGCCCACTGGGCCTTGGGAGCCTGTATTTTCTTATTTTATAGTATTTTCAACGACTCCCCCCTACTGCTGTATTCCAAAATCTGTCGATCACTCACCTCTATGCCATTTGTCATGCAATGAATAGTTATTGAATACCTATGCAGGCATTATTTCAGACACTGGAAATACAGCGATGAATGAGAAAAGGTCCTAAATATCTGGAGTGTGCACTGTAGAGGGGAGACAGTTAATAAACTAATATTTACTGGAATGTTGGAGAACAGTAAGTACTATGAGAAAGAACATTAAGCAGGGTACGAGAGAGTGACTGGCAATGCAGGCCGAGATCGGATGGCCAGAAAAGGCTTATCTGAGTTAGTGACACTTGAGCAGAGGCATAGATGAGAGTAAACATTTGGGAAAGAACATTCTGGCACAGGGGACAACAAGCTGAAAGGGCCTGAGGAGAATGCTTAGGGAGAAGCCACGTTGTCTATTCACTAGACGTGGGACTAGGAAGATGCACCAGACAGTTAGCGCCCTGCAGGAGCAGCAGGCAAAGAGGATGTCTAAAGAATCACAGGAAAGCTGATTTTATTCCTGGGGTGATGGACAGCCAGTACGACTCACCACTATCTTTTTTATTTTTTGAGCTGTGTTCCCCTGGCAATTTTTTTTTTTAATGTCAGAGTGTTTCCTCTTTCCCGCTATAGCCCCTGCTCCTCACATCTTCCCTTTCCTACGGTTAGGCCTCCAATTCCTACTCTTAGGAGATCCCCATCTTTCGCCACCGCCCGGGCCGAAGCCCCGCCCCGCGGCCCCGCCCCCGATGACGCGCGGCGTCTAGTGCGTGGGGATTCCCGCGGCCCTGGCCACTACCCGGCCTGCCCCGCGGCAAGATGGCGGCCTGAAGGCAGCGGGCAGCGGCGGAAAGTTTGTTGTGGGATTGGAGTAGTCGGGTCGGGCGGCTGGAGTTAGAGGGGGCGCCGCGGGGATCCTAGCGAGGAGTAGAGGCGGAGGAGGGACTAGCTGCTGGGCTGAGAGGAGAAAACGGAGAGGAGGAAGACCGGAGGCGGAGAGATACCGGGAGCTAGGGGCGGAGGGGGCCTAGGAGCCAGTGGTGTCCTAGGGAAGGGGGTTGGGGCGGGAGAGCGCTAGACACAGGAGTTGCCGGCTCTGGAGGAGAGTCACGAGCTGGAGGAAAATTTCGTGACCGAGAGTAAAGGAAGCCTGGAGCGTGGGACCGAGGCCGGACCGTAGGAGCCAGGCTGGTGGGAGGGAAAAGGGAGCTTTCTCATAAGAGGGGGATAGCGCGGAAGGGAGTGGCGGTGTGGAGCCGCTGGGCAAGTCTGCCAACGCGGGAACTAAAGCCAGTCCAATGCCCCTCTTCCAGGCTGAGCTCAGCCTTGCCACAGCGCCCATAGCAGCATCTGCCCCCATTTCACTGAAGACTCAGGGGCCCCAGGGACTGGAAGAAATCACAGTGCCTGCTTGGAAAGAAGAAGAGGTAGCGACTTGCCCCAGCCCAACCCCAGAGCGGGTAAGGTGGCCTCCAGTGACAAGTTTCTGGCTGGCATCCTCCCGGGGAGCAGGAGCCATGGGCTCGGAGTTATGCTCAGAATCGTTTAACGCGAGAAGGGTGCACGTCCGTGGAGGTCCTCGCGTGGCGATGCTAAGTGGACGTTTTGCTTAGATGGCAAGGCCTTTCGCGAGGTGGCCTAGGATTGAGCCTGTGTGCCGTCCCTGGACAAGCACACCTAGGCAGGGGCCTAGAGATCAGGCTGAAAGTATTTGAACACATCGCCGTCACAAGCAGTTTCTTACATGTTCCCCATCACCTTTGCGTTTGACATCCGGCCTGGAAGCGGAGTTTAGGGTGAAGCAGATGGCGGGGAGTCGGGGGAGAACATTTCCGGGGGTGTTCACGGACCATTTAGGTATCTACGGTGACCAACTCCTGAATTCATTCTGCAGCCTATCCCCTGAGCGCGTTGGTTGTTCGAGTTCCTGTGGGGATGGGGATTGGCAGAAGGGCTGTCAGGTGAGGGAGAGGCAGGTTGGAAATAGGGGGAAGAAACCCGGCAGCTGACGGTAGGAGGCCACGCTGACAGGGTAAAGCCCTGGGGTGGTCACCACCTGCCCCCTGTCTGAGCCCCGGGTTTGTGAGGTGATGGAAGGGAGGACTGTGGGACTTGTCCTTCCTAGTAGCTTTCTTTTCTTCCTCTGTATTCTCTTTATCAAACCACATTTTAAAAAAAGTCAGTTTCGTGGGCCTAAGCATGGTGTGGGAGAAGTGGACTTGGTGCTGGAGAGAAGGGGAGAGACCTGGAGCCGGGAGTGCGGTGAACACGGTGCTCAGTGGTTAGTTGTGCCCAGGGCAGAGGTGGGCACAGGCTTTTGACTGAAGTGTGTTGCAGAGCCCGCAGCTGCCTGAAGGTTGGACTGGGAGGTCTGGTTTGATGTAGAACCCTCTGTCTCCTGCTCCTTGCCTCCCCGCCACACCCCCTTGCACCAGGTTTATTGTAGATAGAAGAACCCAGAGTCACTATGACGAGGCCAGCTTCAGTGACTTCCAATAAGTATAGAACTGGTGATAGTTGTGACTGCGGTTCTAGAAGGCTGAGAATCTTCTGAGAACTATTTGTGAATGCCTCCTTGGAAATGGGAATCAGCTAGGGCCGTGTGGTGGGTGCACATCGCCAGGAGTTGGAGCCTGGACTCCGAGCCAAGCTGCCCTGTTCAGATGCTGCCGTTCGTAGTCCTGTGACCTTTGTTAAGTGCATTGCTCTGGGTGCCTCGGCTCTCTCATTGACCAGCGGGGGTGGTGAGAGCTACGTAGGGTCATTGTGAGGATTAGATTAGTTAATACACTAATGTACTCAGCTACATGCCTGACCTATTGGTCATCAGGCACTAATTTCTGCTTCACAGTTGGACCCACTGTCTCTTTGTGGAGGATCTGCACTGATTTGGGCTGCTGGCCTGATGCTAGAGAAATGACGCACAACTTCTGGTTTGTAGAGATTTTACAGGTTAGTGTGAATATCCTCATTAAGCTCTGTAAAGTCACGTTGAAATGACAGTGACCTTCTGCTTGGAGCGTGAGGCTGTAGAATTCTGTTCTGTGCAGTTGAGTGGTGAGGAGGAGGAGGCTTACTGAGCACATTCTGTTTATCTGGCACTATTGTTGGTGCTTCGCTTGTTAATGAACTTTCCTCACAACCAGGTGGAGTAGATAGATAGTGCTGCCCTAGTTTTCAGATGGGAAAACGGAGGCACAGAAAGGCTGAGTAATCTGCTCAAGGTCACCCCCCTCCTTAGGAAGTGGCAGAACTGGAGTTTCAGCCTACTTGGTCTGGCTTCCGGGGATGGGAGGTGGGGATTGGTATGAAGTTAACTTTTACATATACCTAGCAGCAATTTATATCTCTTATTTATTTAACTATATCCTGGTTCATGTTTGTTTGTGAGGACGGTTATATGTAAACGCGTTCTGTAGTCAACAGTTTTTGGTTATTCAAGCAGTTTTTTAAGGGCTGGGCTCTTCATCATAGCCCCCTTCCTCTTGGAAATAGTAGCTGGTGGTAGCTGGCATTTAGCGTGGTGGTTTAGACCGTGTCCCACATCACAGTGCCTGGGTTTAATTCCCAGCTGCTCACTGCAGCCTCCCACCGATGCACATTCTGGGAGGCAGCAGTGATGGCTCGAGTGACTGGGTTCCCGCCACCCCTGGCTCCTGAATGTGGTCCTGGCCCAGTCCTGGCTGTTGTGGGCATTTGGGGGAGTGAACCAGTACATGAGAGCTCTGTCCGTCTCTTTCTATGTCTCTGCCCCTCAAATAATAATAAAAACTGGCACAAGAATTGTGAGGGAGTCCACTGTGCCATGTTACCCAAAGTTCTGTCTTCATGATTCACCTTTAGAAAACCTTGGGGCTTGGCTTGGGATGCACTGTTTTTTTTTTTTTGTTTTGTTTTGTTTTTTTTTTCCTTTTTATGTTTGTTACCAAGAGAGGTAGAAACAGAGACAGAGGTCTTCCATCCGCTGGTTCACTCCCCAAATGGCCGCAGTGATCAGGGTTGGGCCAGGCTGAGCCAGGAGCTTTCTTCCTGGTCTCTCACACGGGTGCAGGGGCTGCAAGCACTTGGGCCATCCTCTGCTCCCTTCCCAGACCACAGCAGAGAGCTGGATCAGAAGCGGAGCAGCCAGGACTGGAACCAGCACCCACATGGGATGCTGGTGCTGCAGGCTGGGGCTTTAACCCACTGTGTCACAGTGCCGGCCCTGGGATGCTCTTTAAGTATCTTTAAGCTGTGCGTGTGCACGTGTGTTTGTGTGTGTGTGAACATAGGTATCAAAGTATAGCTCATTTCTGACTTTGACTACTGACAATGAGCGGTTGAAATAACTGTAGTATTAAGATTCATAGACAGTTGATGTTATCAATTAATTAATTAAAATTTTTTTTTTTTGACAGAGTGGACAGTGAGAGAGAGAGAGACAGAGAGAAAGGGTCTTCCTTTGCTGTTGGTTCACTCTCTAATGGCCGCCGCGGCCAGCGTGCTGCGGCCGGCGCACCGCGCTGATCCGAAGCCGGGAGCCAGGTGCTTCTCCTGGTCTCCCATGGGGTGCAGGGCCCAAGCACTTGGGCCATCCTCCACTGTACTCCCTGGCCACAGCAGAGAGCTGGCCTGGAAGAGGGGCAACCGGGACAGAATCCGGCGCCCCGACTGGGACTAGAACCCGGTGTGCCGGCGCCGCAAGGCGGAGGATTAGCCTAGTGAGCCACGGCGCCGGCCAGTTGATGTTATCTTTTAAAAATAGCAAGTAGCAAACAGAAAAAAAAATATGGCAAATTAAACAGCTCCCTGCTCTCAGCGTAGGGAAATGGAAAAGCGGTGTGCTGCTGTTGCCGCCTGTGCTGTGTGAGGGAGGCCCTGTGCAGCCTGGGGCAGAGGTGTGCCCAGGGTTTGATTGACTGGTTTTCCTTTGCCCTGTATTTAAGACTCACTCTTCTCCTGCTTCTGAGTCACGTCCTGTCTATTTAACACGCCCGCAGGGCCCATCTTTTTACTCAGTAAGTGACTCTCCATTCTGCCTTCAGAGGAGGCACGCGCCCGGTGTCTAACCAGATTTCAGGGGACCTGGGGGCAGGGGCTTTGGACTTTGCATGGAGCTCTGGCCCAGCCCTGTGCTGAACTTCGCTATGTGTGCTGGCTGCTGTGATTTTGAGAGGTGAACAGTATCTGTCTTGTGCCTGTCTTCCTCTGCTAACTCAGGACCATGTCTTGTACTTGATCTTGATTTGTGCTGCAGTCAGCGTGCTGAAGCGTGTTGTCTCTGTAGAGCACACCTTTGTGTTTCAGTATAGATGCTCAGACTTTCTGGATTTGAGTCACACTTTTTTTTTTTTTTTTTATTAATTTATTTGAGAGGCAGAGTTACAGACAGACAGGGAGAGACAGAGAGAGAGGTCTCTGTCCACTGGTTCACTCTCCAAATGGCTGCAACAGCCAGATATGGGCTGATCCGAAGTCAGGAGCCGGGGGCTTCTTCCAGGTCTTTGGTGCAGGTGCAGAGGCCCAAACACTTGGGCCATCTTCCACTGCTTTTCCAGGCAGTGGAGCTGGATCGGAAGTGGAGCAGCTGGGACTCAAGCTGGTGCCCATACAGGATGCTGGCTCCGTAGGCAGAGGCTTAGCCTACTACGCCACAGCGCCAGCCCCTCAGGTCACCCTTGAGCAGAGGATTGAATCGCCAGTGGAAGGCTGATGGAGTTTGAGCCAATTCTCCTTGCCCTTTACCATTTTGTTTTTATTGTTGTATATGTCAGTGTCTTCTCTGAAGGCCCCCTTTTAGGTATTATCTTTGAATCCATTCCCTTCTCGCCATCATATTATGAGTGCCAAGGATGTCTGGTTAAACTGAACCCGATCCAGCTCTCTGCTATGGCCTGGGAAAGCAGTAGAAGATGGCCCAAATGCTTGGACCCCTGCACTCACATGGGAGACCTGGAAGAAGCTTCTGGCTCCTGGCTTCAGGTTGACCCAGCTCTGGTTGTTGCAGCCATTGAGGAGTGAACCAGTGATGGAAGAATCCTCTCTCTCTTTCTGCCTTTCGGTAACTCTGCCTTTCAAGTAAATAAATAAATCTTAAAACATTTATTCATCTTGAAAGAGTTATGGAGAGAGAGAGATCTTCCATCCTCTGGTTTACTCCCCAGATGGCCACAGTGGCCAGGGCATGGCTGGGCCAAAGCCAAGAGCTTCACTCAGGTCTCCCACGTAGGTGACAGGGGCCCAAACACTTGGGCCATCTTCCACTGCTTTTCTTAGGCCACTAACAGGAGCTGGATTGGAAGTGGAGCAGCCGGGACTCAGATCAGCACCCATGCAGGATACCGGCATTGCAGGTGACAGCTTTACCTGGTACGCTACAACACTGGCCCCAGGATTTCTTTAATTCTATGAACGTGATCAGTCTCTAGGCCTCTGACCTCGTGTCCTACCTTCCCCTCACTTCGTGCTCCAGCTCCTCTGCGCTGGCCTCCTTCCCTTTATTTGAACACCAGAGTAAGCTCTCGTGTTAGCACCTTTGCACTTGCTGCTCCTTTGCCCTGGGAATCTTTGCTTCCTCAGGTGGGCAGTCTGACACAGCAGATTAAGCCGCTGCTCACAATCCCATACGAGTGTCAGTGGAAGACCTGGCTGCTCCACTTCATTTTTTTTTTTTTTTTAAGGTTTTTAAAATTTATTTGAAAGGCAGATTTTCCATCCACTAGTTCACTCCCCAAATGGCTGCAGTGGCTGGAGCTGGGCTGATCTGAAGCCAGGAGCTTCTCCCAGGTCTCCCACATGGGTGCAGGGGCCCAAACACTTGGGTCATCTGCTTTCCCAGGTGCATTAGCAGAGAGCTCAATTGGAAGTGGAGCAGCTGGGATTTGAACTGGTGCCCATATGGGATTCCGGCACTGCAGGTGGAGGCTTTACCCACTACGCCACAGCCCCAGCCTCTGTAATTCCCTATTTAACTTTCACAGGACTCCAGATGCCCTGAATATGGGGACTATATCTTGTTTCTTTTTCTTTAGATTTATTTATTTATTTGAAAAGCGGAGCTACCAAGAAAGGGAGAGGGAGAGGGAGAAGGAGAGAGAGAGCGAGAGAGAGCGAGAGAGAGCTCGAGATCCTCCATCTCCTGCTTCATTCCCCAAACAGCCACAATGGCCGGGGCTGGGCCAGGCTGAAGCCAGGAGCCAGGAACTTTTTTCCAGTCTCCCAAGTGGGTTCAGGGGTCCAAGCACTTGGGCCATCTTCCTCTGCTGCTTTCCCAGGTGTATTAGCAGGGAGCTGGATCAGAAGTAGAGCAGCCAGGACTCAAACTGGCACCCAAATGGGATGCTGACACCACAGGTGGCGACTTTACTCACAATGCTGCAGTGCTGGCCCCCAGAGACTGTATCTTACACACTTTCGTATTTCCAGCATTAAGGATGGTGGTAGGTGCATAATAAGGGCTTTATAATGCAGCGGTGCATGTAGAATGAATAAAATGTGGTACCTAGTCTCTACCCACTCCAGTCTATTGTCCATGTTGCTGTCAAAATTATTTTTGTGGCCAACGCCGACAAGAAGCACGCAGGGCCTCGCCTGAGCCAACCGCCCGCCCGGCCCCGCACCCCGCCCCGACACTGGCCCCGCCCCCGCCCCGCCCCCAGCTCTTCTAAATGCCAAGTTGGGGTGGCTGCTAGGGGTTTGGGAGCTGCATAGTTTTTATGCCAGGAGCCTTTTTCTGAGACAACAACTCTTCTCTGCTATTCTGGGCTTTGCCCTCTTGTAGACCATGGGCTCTTTTGCCTGATGGTGGCCTTTCTCCTCCCATTCGCCATGTGAAGGAGCCATCTCCACTTCCAGTAGCTCTTTCTCCTGTGACTCATATGCGTTGTATCTTCCTTCCTTTTCTCCTTGGCCAGCCTAGGGAAGACAAATACTATATTAATAAGACAACACCCTGATCTTGCTTTTATAAACTCTTCCCTTACAATATGCCATGGGTTCTTATTTAAGTTAATGTCCACACATTCTAGCTTGGCAGACAAAAGGGTGCTTGCTCCTCTGGTCCAGACCCAACCTTTAGCTTGAGTTGCTGCCAGTGCTTGTCTGTCCTGTGCTTCGTGGCCCCTGAATTTCCCTCTGCTCCCCAGCCTGGTGTGGACATTCGTTTACTTTATTCTTTGTGCATTTCACCTACGCCATAATGCCCACTCTGTCTCTGAAGTTGCTCATCTGTGAGACCCAGCTCCTCTGTCCCCTGCAGCGAGAAGGCATCTCTGCTTTCCTTTCCTTCTCTGCCTTCCTTCCCCTTAGTTCTTTGAACCTCTATTCTGGCAGTTGGCATGTTGGACGATGAGTTCTGTTTATTTGTCTCTGTCACGGAACTGACCTTGTGTAGAGGAAGGACCCTCCCCAGTCATGGAGGTGGGGGGGTTAGCAGTGTGAGAGTCTAATTGTGGAGCCAGGCAGACCTAGTGTAAATGTGGGACTCTTGCCATTTACCAGCTGTGCGACAGTGGGCAAGTTTCTTAACCAGTGGGATCCTTAGTCTTGTCCTGTATGAAATGATGGGACATCGCTCCTGCAGGAGTATTGAGTAAGAGGGATAATGACCCTGCCATATGAAAGACCCTCAGGAGACATTTGTTGAATGAATGAACCTCACGTTGGAAAATTCTCTGGATAAAAAAAGGCTCTGTTTTATTCAAGCTAGAGTAAGCCTTTTGATTTCTGCCCAGAGCCAAGTGCATTTTAAAAATTTTTGTTTATTTGAGAGAGAGACCAACAGACAGAGATTGGCCTGTTCACTGGTTCACTCCCCAAATGCCTGCAATGCCTGGGGCTGGACCAGGCCTGGAGCCAAGAGTCTGTCTCCCATGTGGGTAGCAGAATTCATCACCACTGCCTCCCAAGGTTTGCATTGGTGGGAGGCTGGTGTCAGGGTCTGGAGCACTGAATGGAAATGAGGTACTTGGATGTGGGACACAGGCATCTTAACTTCTAGACTAAACACCTGCAGCCAGGAGCATTTTTGAGGTGGGGGTAAAATTGAGAGTCTCCTTTTCTATGTTGAAGCTATACAAAGATAAGACTGCAAGCATTAACCCAGCGCTATGGCGCAGTGGGTTAACACCCTGACCGGAAGCGTCGGCATCCCATATGGGCGCCAGTTCTAGTCCCGGCTGCTGCTCTTCTGATCCAGCTTTCTGCTGTGGCCTGGGAAAGCAGTTGAAGATGGGCCAAGTCCTTGGGCCCCTGCACCCACATGGGAGACCTGGAAGAAGGTCCTGGCTCCTGGCCTCAGATCGGCGCAGCTCTGGCTATGTGGCCAGTTAGGGAGTGAACCATCGGATGGAAGACCTCTCTCTCTGCTCTGCCTCTTTCTCTGCCTCTTCTCTCTCTGTGTAACTCTGCCTTTCAAATAAATAAATAAATAAATCTTTAAAAAATACTAAAAAAAAAAAAAAAAAAGACTGTAAGCATCATCAGTGAGCAACCCATGCAGCATAAGATTGTCGGTGCTGTTGCCCATCTTGGCGCGTCCTAACAGATGGATCGCAGTGTGCTGGCCTTCTCCAGTCTTGCCTTTCTGTGCCCTCAGAGCACTCAGCACACTGTAGTGTAAGTGGCTGTGTAAGATCTCCTGTCCCTGAAGCTTCTGGCAGGGGAGGTCTTTACTGCAGGCTGAGCGGTTAGGCCCTCCATGGGAAGTGCTGAGCAATCCTGGGTACTACGTGACCCAGCCCAGTCCTTCCGAGATGAAAGCAGATGGGCTGTATCTGGCAAAACCTCTGCGTCCGTAGGAAGGAAGGTTCTGCATGAACAATAGGTGACAGCGTTGACAAGAGCATTACTAATTCTTTTCCAGGGTTGCATGTGGCTAAGTGATCTTCCAGGTGCTTGGCTTCAGTGCTCTCCCTTTTTAGCCTTTTAAATATTGTAATAACACATCCCTAGACCAGCAGGAAAGAGTTAAAAGAAGAGATGAGGTACACAGTGGTTAGGATCTGTACTTGCATAATTGGCATCTGTTAATAAGTCTTTGGCTACTGGGCGTCCTTGTTGCTGATCTTTAAGCTCTTGGTGCTGGCTTGGACCTGCCTGCTTTTCTGGTTGGATCACTAGTCCCATCTAGGTGTGCTCTGTGCTCACAGCCAGGGTTTGCTACAGCCTGTTAATGCCCAAATGAATGAAAAGGATGAAACCAATAGCTGAAAGGGGAGTGAAGGTGTTTTTTTCCCTGGGATCCACCCTTGCCCCTTGATGTGGGAGCACGCAGTGCTTTTTGGCCTGGTCTGGCCATGAATTGAAGGGTGGGGCTTCTTTGTTAGTTACTGTCCTTTTTATTTATTTATTTTTTTAATGTATTGAGAGGTAGAGTTCCAGAGAGAGAAGGAGAGACAGAGAGAGGTCTTCTATTCACTGGTTAATTCCTCAAATGGCTACAATGGCTGGAGCTGTCCCAATCCGAAGCCAGGAGCCAGGAGCTTCCTCCGGGTTTCCCACACCAGTGCAGGGGCCCAAGGACTTAGGGCCATTTTGTACTGCTTTCCCAGGCCATGGTAGAGAGCTGAATCAGAAGTGGAGCAGCCAGGACTTGAACCAGTGCCACAGGCAGAGGCTTAACCTACTATGCCACAGCCCCAGTCCCAGCCCCAGTTATTGCCTTTTTAAAAATTTATTTACTGGGGCTGGCATTGTGGCATAGCAGGGAAAGCCTTTGCCTGCAACACTGCCATCCCACATGGGTGCTGGTTTGCTTCCTGACTGCTCCACTCCAGATCCAGCTCCCAACTAATAGCCTGGGAAAAACAGCAGAAGATGGCTCAAGTGTTTGGACCTCTGCCAAGACCCGGATGAAGCTCCTGGCTTCAGCCTGGCCTAGTACCAACCATTGCAGTCATCTGGAGAATAAACCAGCTGATGGAAGATTTCTCCATCTCTGTCCCTTACCCTCTCTGTAACTCTGACTTTCAAAAAATACATTAAAAAATTATTTTTATTTGAATGGCATGGAGGGAAACATATTCCATCTGCTGGTTTACTTCTCCAGTGTCTGCTAGGAACTCTAACCAGGTCTCCCAAGTGGGTGGTGGAGACCCAACTACTTGAGCTGTCACCTGCTGCCTCCCAGAGTGCACATTAGTAGGAAGGTGCATCAGCAACAAAGGCATTGAGGCTGACACCAGGCACTCTGTGGTGGGAGGAAGGTGTCCCAGGTGGCACTGCGCCAGACTGCCCCTCTGTTAGTCACCACCTTGTAAGTGTGTGAGGTGACAGAGTCTGTAAAGGGCAGGGAGCTTTGCACCAGCCCCTGAGGGAGGGGCTGTCTCCCAGGATGTCTGCCTAGACCCACACGCTCTGAGTACTTCACCATTTATCAGTAGCTCGTCATTTTTGTGTACCTATAGACATTCCTCAGCATGTATCACTTTTTTTCTAAAGATTTATTTATTTGAAAAGCAAGGTTACAGAGAGAGAGAGAGAGCGCGCGCGTGCTTCTCTCTGTTGGTTTACTCCCTAAAGGCTGCAGCAGCTGGGGGTTGGCCAGGCTGAAGTCAGGAGCTTCATCTGGGTCTCCCAGGTGGGTGCAGGTGCCCAGGTATTTCTGCCATCTTTCAGTGCTTTCCCAGGCCATTAGCAGGGAGCTGGATTGGAAGTGGAGCAGCTGAGACTGGAACCAGTGCTCACATGGGATGCTGACATTGCGGGTGGGGCTTTACCCACTGTGCTACAACACTGGCCCCCAAAATGTATCACTTTTAAAAAGCCCCTTCCTTGATACGAATGCACAGTGTTCGGCTTGCTCTGTGCACTGAGCAGGTAACCGGGAATTGAGCGGTGCTTGTGGGAACCCTGGGGCGGTGCCCAGCTTGGTGGGCTGTCCCGGGCCTGGCTGCCTGGGAGGGCTGCTGCAGAAGCTTTTCCTAAGGTCTCTCCAGCAGGCACCCTGGCCGTCCTGAGGCGCTGCTTTTGATTCTGAGATGAAACTGGCAGGCATGGGAATCAGGGTGGGTGTCAGGGCATCAGCTTTCTCATCTCGTGTGTGCTTCCCCCTCCTTTTACTGTTGGCTGAGAAAAGAGAAAAATGACCTCATTTCCTAACTCCTATTTTAGTGCACCAAGAGTCCCTGATTTCTGAAACCTTGAATTATCCAGGTCACTTGCTGTTCTACCTTTTGAAAGCAAACCAGCTCCAGCTGGTGTCTTTGGAGTTTCCCTGTGAGTGGGGATTCTGAAGGTCACCTGTAGGGGCCAGGCATCAGATCAGTGTAGGGAAGAGACGGGGTCTACAGAAAGTTGTCATCTTTCTCTCCTGGACAGTTGTGTCTTCTCCATGGTCAGATGTTAGCCTTGGTTTTGCTCTGGGTCAGAGCAATATGGGGAGTCAGACGGACATGTAGGCAGTTGGAAAGCTATTGGAGGCATCTCCTCTCTGTATTAATCTTGACCTGAGACGTGGGAGGAGGGCTAGACCCACATGGGCAGTGTGGTGAAAATTCTCCCTTTTCTGCTCCAAGTCATCACAGAGCCTGCAGAGCTTCCCAGAACAGGAGGGAGACCCCTGTCCTATCTTCTTCCTGCCAACATCTTGCCATCAGCAGTGTTTGCAGATGTGTGTGTTCTAGGTTGCCTGTCCTGCTGCCGCAGGGCACACAGCTTGTGGGGTCACCAGGACTCCACTGCTGTGAACACATTTGCCATCTGTAAGCCAGGATGTGTCCCTCCTCCCAGGGTGGTTCTGGAGGCTTCTGGAAAGAGTTGCTTCTGCTTGTACTGATGGGAAAACTAGCCTTCGTGGGCAGTAGTCTCTGCAGGGGTTTGGGGAGCCTGGCTATAGCCTTTGTCCTCCCTTGGCATGTTCTCCTGGGGCTGGCTCCGTGGAAACTGTCATGCCCCTGGCCCTTTCAGAAACTGTAAGGTGGCAGTGTGCCACCTCTCACCCTGACTGGACCAGGTCACACACTGGCCCATTGTACTGGACTTTCTGATGCAGCTCTTGTCAAAGGCCCTGATCCCAGGCTGGTTGTCTCCCAGCCCCTTCCATCTGTGGAGCTGTGGGGTTGCTGGGATGGACTCTGCTGGCACGGGCACAGGATGGGGGCAGCTGCAGCTGGGGGCTGGCTTTGTTCTCACAACTCAGCTTTCAGAGCCCTGGTGCAGCCTGGCAGCAGTGTTTGGGGAATAGGCGAGACGGGAGCTATGCCCCCTTCCACAGCAGCTGGCCTTTCTGTTCACCAGCCAGAGAGCTTTGTTGACCCCTTGTTCTGGGGTCAGTGAGTTGGACTCACTGTTGGCAGGAGTGTGCTCCACTTCCACCTGGTTTGATTTCCGGGTGGGAAGAGGTGATGAGGGTCTAGGGGTCAGTCTGGAGGTGCTTCCCTTGTAAGGAGAGCACAGTACGCCCCCAGGAATCCTGCAGGTTGGTGTTCTTCTTTCTCTCTGCAGCTCCGGAGTGGGGCTGCTCACAGACCCAGCTGTCTGTTTATGTGGAGTACCTGGAGTGCGTCTGCCATGCGTCTGTCACTGCCCACACTAACCAGGAGAGCTGGCTGTCTGGGGAGGGGACACTAACCCTGTGAGTCTGACCTGGCCAGCTAACCTGCCTTGGGCTACTGCCAGCGGTGTCTTTATCCTGCGTTCCTCCCCTAGCTTACACCGTGCCGTCTCCTCTGCTCCCATGGCCAAGAGAGAGATTTCCTAGGCAGCTGGACCCCACACCACCCTATGAGCACGTGCCCCCCACTTCTCCCTTAAGACAGGGGTGGTTACAGCTTCTGTTCTGCTCATCACAGCATCTGAGAACATGCTTGGTTGCCATGTTGCTGCACCTGTTGCCTCAGAGGCGGACAGAACTAGAGTTGGAAGGCACTGCCTGTCTAGACCAGGTGGCTAGAAGATTGGATGATTAGTCATTATTCTCAGTGCAGGATAAGAAGTTAGGATCAACTGCAGGGTTCTCTTTGGGGTTGGGGAGATTGAAGAACACTTTGGCCTGAGTGAAAAATGCAGCTACTTAAATGGAAAGCTGGAGCCCTGAACCTAGCACCCATTTGAGACATAGCTCCTATGGGTGACCGTTGCTCTGGGAGGTGGAAGGGGTGGAGTTTGGCCCCCCACTCCCTTCCACGTCTGGAGCTTCAGTTGGACTTTAGCCGATAAGAGCTGGGAAGAAGGGTGCCTCGACCAAGGGAGCACGACCTGGTTGGCCTCAGATTGGGAGACTGGTGAGTGATACCTGGCACGGAGACTCTCCTTCCCCGCTCCCTGTACCCATGAGGCCTGGGAAGAATCAGGGGCTGGGGTGGGAGGGGCTTGGGGACAATAGGAAGGCCAGTTTCCCTGGTTTCCATGGTGCTGTGCACAGGTCAGTCTTTAGATAGACTCTCAGGTCCCCAGCCTCTGGGTTCGGCACAGTACTGGGTTGGCTGGATAGGGCGTACTGGAGACCTGAAGGCCCTTGCAATAGATTTAGTTCTTTTTTGGCTGGGAGGGAGCCCTGCCCAGGAGCACTGTGGGTGTGTGTAAACATGAGAAGGTGTGGGTGCTATGGGGACCTTTTTTTTTTTTTTTTTTTTGACAGGCAGAGTGGACAGTGAGAGAGAGAGAGACAAAGAGAAAGGTCTTCCTTTGCCATTGGTTCACTCTCCAATGGCCGCCGCACCGTGCTGATCCAAAGGCAGGAGCCAGGTGCTTCTTCTGGTCTCCCATGGGGTGCAGGGCCCAAGCACTTGGGCCATCCTCCTCTGTACTCCTGGAAGGGGGGCAACTGGGACAGAATCTGGCGCCCCGACCGGGACTAGAACCCGGTGTGTCAGCGCCGCCGCAGGCAGAGGATTAGCCTATTGAGCTGTGGCGCCGGCCCTGCTACAGGGACCTTTAAGGACCCTGTTCAGGGAGTTGGGAAGCTGGAGGGGTTTTTGGCTTGGTTGTGGTTGAGAGGGCAAAAGGGGCCTAGAGTTGAGGTGTGTGGCCCCTCCTGTACTTTGTTCATCCTTAAGAGGAAGCTTAGGGTCAAATGTCAAGTGCTGGCTATAAACTTGGGGGATTTTTTTGGTCTTCCCTTTATTTGGTAGAGGATTGGTTCGCTTGGATCATCATCAGTAGTCTTCAGCCCGTTTGCTCTTGCCAAATGTTCACTTGGATGAGAGGCAAGGTGAATAGACTCGAGATATTTGCTCAGGTGGGGAACCAAATGAGCTCCCACAGGGCACCAGGACTTGCTGGAATTCTCAGAATTACTCCAGGGCAGAATAATTATCACCTATTTTGTTTTTCAAAACCCTGGTAGTTGTTCAGGGTAGAGTAGGCAAGTGGCCAGGTTAGGGCTGCAGGCAACTTGTCCCAAGAGGGTGAGGTTGTACTCGCACAGAGGGGTGGTAGGCATTGCTATTGAAGGGGCAACAGGGCTGGTCTGGGCACAGACTGGCTTCTTCCAGCCTAGTCATCAGCCCAGAGCAGAACCTCTGCCCAGGCCCCACCCCATGAGCTGTTGGCTGCCTGCCTGCCACGTGCCCAGGATTGCTGAGGGCTTTGCTCATGGGTCTCAGGAACAGCTGCATGCCGGAAACTGAGGGCTAGAGGTGAACAGGAGGGGCACTGGGAGATGGAGAAGGGGAGGCTGAACCCAGCTCTAGTAGGGTCCAGCTCACTGCCAGGGGACTCCTCTACTCTCCATGGGCAGTTGAGGTGGAGAGGGGCAGTCCCCAGGGCTCCTGCTGGGTCACCTGGTAACAGGACTGCTCTTGCAGGGTGGTGGTATATTTCTTGGATTTCAGTTGGGGGCAGAGCTTGGACTTGAAGCTTGAGAAGTGCCAGACTTGTGTGACAGGAGAGTAACCCACCGCCAGCAGGATGCAGCTCCCGTAGGCCTGCAGAGTTCAGAGCCTATATCCAAGGTGTCTAACTCAGAGCACCTCCAGGGAAGGCCTTGCTGCCTGTTTGATCATTCATTCATATTCTAGCAGTTGATTAGGGAGGGTCTCTATTTTTGTTACTTATTCATGTCCTGCTGGGTTCCAAGGGAGTGATGATAGCAGCATACACTGCAGCTGTGTATTTTGCAGTAGGGCCGGGATTTTCTTTAGGTTAAAAGGTGCCAGTGATTACTAAGTTCCCTTTGACTTTCCTTGGGTGAATTATGAGAAATGCTTGAATGATCTTTGTGGTGACACGTGGGCCCTCCCTGCTACTGAAGATTGGGTTCATTGACTCCCTTCCCCATCCCCCCAACACTCCAAGGCTCCTCACTGGTGTAATTCATTCATGGACAGCTGTGAGCAGAAAGGCTGATCAGAGGTTTCAGAAACTGTCTGAGCCCAGATAACCTGTTGGGGGATAATTTCTTCAAATGGGTGTTCGTGATGTGGGGAAGAGGGCAGGGCAGCTGGCCCAGGGCCAGTGGGCTGTGGGATGAGGCGGTAGGGTGCGAAGTGGTAGCCGGAGCTGTCCCGTGTGGAGGGCTGTAGTTGGAGAAGCCAAAGAGCCATGTGCGTTGTGGAGTCAGTCCTGTCTCTCTCTCCTGGCCAGTGCTAAAGGGTGATCTCAGCTCTCGCTAAGGAGAAGACTGGCTGCCTGCACCTCCCTTACTCTCCTCCACCTTTGACTTTGCCTGGGCCTTGGGCAGACCCCAGAAAGGACAGTGGAAGGAAGTGGGAGGTCATCCTTGCTATGTGCTTGAACCTTTCTGGGGTTGCCTCCTGTGGGTGTTTGCTAGGAGGAGGAGGAAGGGTAGCTTAAGGGAGTCACTCCACCTCCAGCTCAGTGGTCTCTGAGGTGGGCGCCCTGGGGCACGAGCACCTGCCGGCTAAAGGGTGCAGGGATGAGTCCCACCTGGTGAAGGAGCTGTGCTTGGCAAATTGTTTGTCCTTTGATTACAGCTGCTCAGGCAGCTTCTGGTGCAGATTGCACCTCTCATCTCTGTCTGTCTCTCTCTCCACCTTGCCCAGCTGTGCAATGGGTTCACGGTGCGGGTTCACATCGCAGGTTCCTGTGCGTGCCGAGTCCCATTTCTAATGAAAGTAGACTTTGTTCTCTGAAGGCAGCTAATCGTGCCCCATGGGCTGTAATCAGGGAGAAGGTATTTAATACAGGGCAGGTGGCAACAGGCGGCCTGTGCCGACTGGCAGATTGCAACATGACAGGAAGCTGTCGCCCCCTTTGCCTCAGCACACACCTCTCCTCTGAACTGATCGTGAGTAAGAGAAGAGTGAATGCTGGGTGGCAGAGGAAAGAGGTGGGGAAGGGTGGGGAGGGAGGGCTTGCTTCTGCCTGGGTGCTCTCCTCGAAGTGCCCGCAGGCCCAGCCCGAGGAGGCCCAGGCCAGGCTGGCTCAGCAGTGGTTTTCACCACCTTCTCCCTGGGCCAGCTCCTCCTGTAGTAGAACCTGGCACACGATCTGGTAGCCCTGTGTCCTCAGCCATCTGCCTAACTCCTTGAGGCTCAGATAGTTGAGTTGAGGGGTGGAACCTTCCTACAGGAGGCACCTGGAGCTGGCTCAGCATCCAGGGGCCGAGGCCCGAGAGGCTTCCCTGGGCTGTTGCTCGCGTATCATGGCCCGTGGCCCATTCTGAGTTGTCCAGCTGCTCTCCTTGGGGAACTCCCTGTCCTATCAGGAGACTGGGAGTCCCCCAGGGGCTGCAACACTCCAAGGCAGCCTGGTGAAGGAGATGAGGCCAGGGGAGGCTAACCTGGTAGCCGATTCTTCCTGAAGGGACATCCCTGATATCTTCACCTCCAGCCCACTCCATTGATCTTCCAGCTCGGGGCCCCAGGGTCCAGCTTCTTGCTTTGTTGTCCCCTGGACCCCTCCCACCGCATTGCTCTCCTCTGCTCCCTGGGTCTGTTCTTCCCTTCCTGTTAGCACTGCTAGTCAAGGGCAGTGAGCCTTCAGCCCACTGA
This sequence comes from Oryctolagus cuniculus, assembly GCF_964237555.1. Classification (NCBI taxonomy): domain Eukaryota; kingdom Metazoa; phylum Chordata; class Mammalia; order Lagomorpha; family Leporidae; genus Oryctolagus; species Oryctolagus cuniculus. The sequence goes on along the minus strand of NC_091436.1, from coordinate 126,575,447 downwards.
GTTTCTGTTCGGGACTGCAGTTGTGGGCCCCTCGCAGGCTGGATCTGGGGCACTTGGAAGATTTCAGGAGTTGGAGCTGAGGCCTGAGTGCTTGTGGGCACAGCACACAGATCTCCTTGTGGACTTGTGCTGGGGATGCCGCAGGCTCCGTGCTGGATTGTCCCCTCCGTGGGCTTGGCCTTCTGCTTCCCTGGTCGGAGTGGCTTCTCCTCCCTGTGACTGACACGTTTGAAGAGAGCAGGCAGGCACTGGCTGCTGTCATACCAGCCTCATGCCCAGAGTCCCCATCTCACTGCCAGCAGCACCGCCACTGTCCTGCTCAGCAAGCTGGCTTTTCTCTTGCCAGTGAAGCTCTGGGAATGAGCACATGCCCCAGGGCTGGGGCATGGGGTCCTAAGGTCAGGGCACAGCGGGATGAGCTGTGGGATGTGTGGCAACTAGATCTAGGGCTGCGGGCGAGAAGGCAGCGGCAGCACTCCTTACAGGTAGAATTACCAGATACCTGAGCATGCCACAGGCCTCCCTGCCCGCCCACTGCTCCCTCACGTGTCCTAGTACCTAGAGGACAGTGTGGACCACGGCAGGAGTAAGAGCAGGGAAGGAGAGGCTCAGAATGGAGGAGGGGTCTTCAGGGGTGGGCTGGGAGGTTCCCCAGCTCACTGGGGAGCAAATGGAGGAGTGAGAGGGACCTAGTTTCTCCACAGAGAAGCGAAGGAGGTGGAGGCCAACTCTAGAGCTTCTCTGTGATTCTGTATGAAGCCCTGGGCTGCCCCTATCTCTTAATCTTAGACCTCTGCCCTGCCCTGGCACTCATATGTAGCCCCCACCCTACACATCCCTGAGTATCAAAAGCCAGGAGCCCAGTCTGGTTTGGCAGTTGTGGGCCTCTCCTTAGGCCATAGGAGCCCTCACCCTGGGGCCCCGTGGAGGGGCAGCCCCAGGGAACCTTGGCAGTGACTTGTTTGCTCCCCCACACCCCAGGAATGTGCTGTCCTTTCAGGCCTGCCTGGATTCCTGCGCAGGGAGTCAGCCCGACCCAGCATGCTGCTCTTGCTGCTCTTGCCCTGTGGGGACACGTTCTGCCTCCCGTGCAAGGGGCGGGGGCTGGCGGCGCGTGCCTATGCTGCCACACCCTGGCCCTCCCCTACAACCCACACCAGGGACTGGCTGCCCAGACAGAGGATGGGGACCACTCTTGCTCTGTGCCCCGACTCCCCAACCCCCAGCTCTCTGTGCCGCCGGCCCTATTGGAATGTGACAGGAGTCATGGCCAGGGCATGTCCCGACAGTAGAACACACGCTTTAGCCCGCAGGGCTTCCCTCAGCCCCCAGCTCTGTGTAGGTTGATGGGGTGGGTAGGGATTGTTGTTAGGCCCAGACGGCCGCCTGAGGTTAATGCCTCCACTCTTCCCCATGGCGGCTGCTGCCCCCATGCCGCAGCCCAGCTTATTACAAGTTGGGGCCCAGCAGGGGTGGGGCCAATCTCGAATCCCAGGATCCCGCAGGGGACCTCACAGGTCATGCAGTCCCTGGGGCGCCATACTTGGCCAGAGGCAGTGCTGATCCTGGGTTTTCTAGTCCAAGATTTCTCAACTTTGGCACTGCTGACAATTTGCCGTGATACTTCTTTAAAAAATTTTTTTAAATGTAATGAATACAGATTTCATAGGTACAGCTTTAGGAATGTAACGGTTCTTCCCCCCATTCCCACCCCCACCCCCACTCCCATCCCACCTCATATTCCCTTTCCCATCCCATTCTTCATTAAGATTCATTTTTACTTATCTTTGTATACAGAAGACCAACTCTGTACTTAGTAAAGATTTCAACAGTTTGCATCCACACAGACACACAAAATATAAGGTACTGTTTTAAGACAAGTTTTGCAGTTAATTCTCACAGTAAAACTCCTTAAGGACAGAGGTTCTACAGTGACTCCAGTTGTTAACACTTGATACTCTTATTTATGACGTCAGCAATCACCTGAGGCTCTTGTCATGAGCTGCCAAGGCTATGGAAGCCTTTTGAATCCACAGCTACCAAGGCTATGGAAGCCTTTTGAATCCACAAACTCCATCATCATTTAGACAAGGCCGTAAGCAAAGTGGAAGTTCTTTCCTCCCTTCAGAGAAAAGTGCTTCCTTCTTTGATGGCCCCTTCTTTCCACTGGGGTCTCACTCACAGAGATCCTTCATGTAGATCATTTTTTGCCACAGTGTCTTGGCTTTCCATGCCTGAAATGCTCTCATGGGCTTTTCAGCCAGATGTGATACTTCTTTGTTGTGGGGGCTGTGTGTGTTGCAAGATGACTGACACCATCCCTGGCCTCACCCCACTGGATGCCAGTAGTGCCTACCTCCCCAGCTCTCATGTTTTGACAACTAAGAATGTTTTCCAGCTGTCTCTGGGGGAAGGGGAGTGGGCAGCGTTGCCTTGGCTGGGGACCACTGCTCTAAATGGCTCTTTCCAGGTCTCCTCTCCTGGACCCGTGCCTCCACATCACAGAGCCTGCTGGCCACCATTGCACACAGAAGCAGGCTCTCGGCTCCTTATAGAACATTACCAGGAGCTCTCTTTCTGGCATCTTCTCTGCCCATCTTCTTGTGTTTTTACTAGGGTTTTTCTTGGCGTTCTTTGCTTTCTATGCTTCCCAAATGTCTTAGTGGCTTCCAGACCCAAGAAGCGTAGGAGATGAACAGGACAGATCGCGGTAGGGCTAGGGACAGGCAGAAGCGGATCTGTTCCAGAATGGGGCAGTGGTAGGCTGAGACCGTGAACGTGTGTGCAGTCACAGTGTCATCTGGGCCAGGACAGTGCTGTCGAGGAGAAAGGCAGGAGCACAGTGCTTCGCGGCATCCCTCACCTCCGCCGCTTTCCCCCCAGGCTCCTTCTTCCATGGCCTGCCTTCCTGGCTCTCCCTGGGGGCCTTCCAGGTCCCAGACAGGCCAGCAGGCCTGTGGCACCGACAGACAGGTGGCTGACACCTGGTTTCCACTTTCTCCCCTTCTCTGGTTTCAGGATCTATTGGCTAGAGGAAGTGGAGGGGCCGTGGGATGCGGAGAGCCGAGGGCTGACTGCCGGACAGCGGAACAGAGCAAGCTGCCGACACACAGACGGTATGTCTCTGACACGGCCTGTGCCCTGCACTTGGCTCTCTCCTGGGGAGATTGGCCGGGGAGGGGCAGGCAAGTATCCTCTCTTGGTGGAGGTCACGGGGGCTTGCCCTGCAGTGGCTGTGGCTGGAGAGCTCTCTTGAGTGTGGCGCCCCACTGAGGATCTTGGCTTGGGTGAACATTCGTAAACCCTTATGTTTTGGTTATGATTTTCTTAAGCTGAGGTTTATTGAACATTTTCTGAGTAAGGAGCACCTAGTGTTTTGCATAGTGCTTACACGAACTCTATGAAACTGGTGCCATTGTTATCCCCAGTTTAAAGCTGAGGAAAATAATGCATAGGGAGGCCTTTTAAGCCTGCAGAGGAGAGTGAGGGTGCTCTGTAGCCTCCCTGCCCTGCTGCTGGAGCACAGTCCCTGCTGCCTGGGGCCCTGTGTCTCCCACCCTTCAGTTCCCTCGCTGAACCCATGCTCTTCTCTTGGCCAGGACCACTGACACATGAATGTGAAGGCCCTCTAATGGCCTAGCAATTGCCCAGGCTTGTCTGCGGTGGCTTCTACGTATGTCCCCTTTTATCATCCTTTTTCCTTTTTTTTAGTTCAAAGGCCTTTTTGTTTGTTTATTTGTTTTTCAGTGTTGTAGATACACTTTCATTTGAGGTCATCACCTGTCAAAATTTCATTGTATAAGTTTATGTATTGCTACAGTCTTTTTTTAAAAAAATATTTATTTATTTGAAAGGCAGAGTTACAGAGAGGCAAAGGCGGTAGGTGGGGGGAGAATGAGTGAGAGAATGAGTCTTCCATCTGCTGGTTTACTTCCCAGATGGCCACAATGGCCAGAGCTGGGCTGATCCAAAGCCAGGAGCCAGGAGCTTCTTCCAGGTCTCCCACATGGGTGCAGGGGCCCAAGGACTTGGGCCATCTTCTACTGCTTTCCCAGGTCATAGCAGAGAGCTGGATGGGAAATGGAGCAGCTGGGACTGGAACTGGCACCCATATGGGATGCTGGCACCTCAGGTGGCAGCTTTACCGCTATTCTATGGTGCCGGCCCCTACAGTCTTAAGATAATCATAAGCCTTGATCATAATTTCTTGAGTTAAACGGTGTATAATTTTGTACAGAATTCCCTAAGTTATTCAATCTCTGATCAGTAAATGTCTGCCAGGTGTAGACATTGCCTAAAGGACAGCATGAATGCTGTGGATTCTGTGTGAATAATGTCAGCTAATTCAGAGAGCATGGGTAAAGGAAGGAAAAGGCACAAGGCTAAATATGTCCTCTGAGTCAATGACTTCTGTAGAATAATTAACTCCAGTAAGAGAAAACGATGTTTCCCTGACACCGTGGGTAACCACATAGCATCAGCCCTTTCCTGCTCAGTGATCCCCCAAACTGACCCCTCCGGAATGGAGAGAAGCGTGTTCCTGATCTTCAGGTGCTCCAAGGCGTCTCCACTGGATCAAGAACAAACACCACCTTTGTAACCTTGACCCTGCCATCAGTCATAAGGATACAGAGCAATGGGGCACACAGGAAGGGTGACTCACTCTCCACTGCTGGCACCCACGTGGAGGGGAGATGAAGACACAGATGTCAGACAGAGGCAGTGCACTCCCAGTCACTATCTGCACGTGTATCCAACCAAGTGGAAAAAGATCACTGAAGGGGAACACTTGCAAATTTGGACAACTATGGAAAGGCACACCAAAGCTGCTTCAAGCTATATAAATGAGGAGAAAAGGGGCCCGCGCTGTGGTGCAGTAGGTTAATCCTCTGCCTGCGGCGCTGGCATCCCATATGGGTGCCGCTTCTAGTCCTGGCTGCTCCTCTTCCCACCCAGCTCTCTGCTATGGCCTGAGAAAGCAGTAGAGGATGACCCAGGTCCTTGGGCCCCTGGGCCTGGAGGAGGCTCTTGGCTCCTGGCTTCGGATTGGTGTAGCTCCAGAGGTTGTGGCCATTTGGGGAGTGAACCAACAGAAGGAAGACCTTTCTGTCTCTCTCTCTCACTGTCTATAACTCTATCTCTTAAATTAAAAAAAAAAAATAAATAAAAAAATGAGAAAGATAAAAGTAATACAACAAATATTTTAAAAATTTCATTGTCATGCCTCCCCTCCTACCTGCCCAGAACAAAACACACCCTTCCCGAAATGGGATCTCCTGTTGAGGTCTGGAGTTCCTTGAGTCCATGGATGTCCCCAAAAATTCTTGGGTGACATTATATATAATATCTATAGAATATTCTTGATAAGCCCTCCAAACAACAGAAGGTAGTCTAGGGTGCACTATAGGATTATTTTTCAATTTGTTCAAGTTCAGTTCTCAGGGACATCCCAAATTATTCAGTTGGCACCTTTGGCTTACCTTCATTTGTCTGCAGCTACTGAGAATTCTCCATAGCCGTCAAATATAGCTTTGGAGGTGCAAAAGCATGGCAGCTGCCTTGGCTCAGTTCCGGTGAGGATCTCCTGGTGCTGGCACGCGCCTCTTAGCGCTGTCAGCACCGAGGCTGGGCTGGGAATGGAACAAGACAAGTAAACCCACCTGGAGACCAAATAAGCTGAATGATGGGCAAAGCGAGGTTCCCTCAAGAAACTGCAGAAGACAACACCAGAGCTGTTCTTCTCTTGACATCTTCCACGTTATCCCCCACCCACCCCAGCCCACGTGAGAATTAGTTTCTTTCCTCTGGGCTGTGTAGAGCTCTTGGCGTCTATCCTTTGCTGTAGCACTTAGAACATACTCTCTGTCTTGTTGTCTGTCTGCTTGTATGTGTTTCTCTTCTCCCCGTGCATCCAAAGGCCTTTTGACCACACCTCTGAGTTTCCTCCCTTCTCGCTTCCCTCTAGCAGGTGGTGGAGGAGCCCTGACCTCCCAGAATGACCAGTGCGGCCCCTGCTAAGAAACCTTACCGGAAGGCACCACCGGAGCATCGGGAGCTGCGGCTGGACGTTCCTGGAGCCCGCCTTGAGCAGGAGGTCAGCAGGGCTGGTCTCCCTGTCCTGGCTGGCAGAGGCTGCGCATCTGGCTGGCTTTCCTCACCTGAGCTGGTTCCTGAGTTAGAGTGAGAGGTGGCGTTGTTGATGACAGGCCTGGGCTCTCCCAGCTGCAGCAGGGCTGGTGGGGGCAAAGGAGGCTCCTGGGGCCCATCTGTGAGTGAGTGTCCGTGCAGGAGCCCCAGGGTCTTTGTGGCTCAGCAGCCCTCCCACCTGAGGAGTCTTGACCTGCTGCCCTCCGTAGCGAAAGAAAATTATTCGACCTGTGTCCCCTCTGGAGGCTGTCAGGTGGCAGCGCTCTGCCCACTTCCCAGCAGGCCAGCTGCTCTTTCTGTCCCCAGGAGGTCTGCCCTTCCTCCAGCTGTGCTATGTCTGGCTAACATGGGTTACACGTGTACGCCCACCAGCACCTGGGGTGGGGCCCAGCCCTGCTCTTGGGCGGCCTGCAGTCAGCTGCCAGGCACACCGCACACTGGCTCTCCTCATTCAGGAAGCTTCCTAACGGGGCAGGGGTGTTGCCCTGGGTGCCCCACCCTGCTGCTGTGCATGGAGCGCATGTCAGGAACTTAGGAGACAGTTAGCAGGTGCTGAGCATCAGGCCCACTGCGGCCCCTACGGTCAGCCTCGGGCAGCAGGGCCATGACTCGCCCATTTCAGCTCAGGGACCGTGAAGTGAAAACGCCAGCTTGTGGTGGAAGCTGCGTTGTGGGCATTCCCCGTGTTTGTGAGGGAACCAAGGCTCTGGGTGGTTAAGGACATGTGACAGTACTTGCTGGAACTGGGTCTTACCCAGTTGTCGGTGGCTCCAGAGTCTGTGGTCTGGGCCCCTGAGTGCCCCATCTGGAGTAAGGCTCCTTAACACATCTCTTGTTGTGGCAGGCCTGCTCCGCTGTGGCTCACAGCTCCGACTGTGGGGCCTAGAGCAACAGAGGGGCTTGAGGAGAATGCGACAGGCTGTTAAAAGCAAGACGGGACACTTGACTCCTCTCGGGCAGAGTTGGCCCAGGAGACTCCTACCGATGCGCTGTTCTCCTGGCTTTGTCTTCCCCCGGGAGCCAGGAGGGCTGTGGCAGAACACTTCTATCTAAACTCTGATTGCCTCTGCCAGGCCTATGTGGAGACAGGGCCCACAGGGAGCCCAGTGGGCAGCTAAGAGGCTCCCTGGGAGAGGTGGCTCGGGTACCAGGATCAGTTTGATAATGGCTTCAGGATCAAGGGTGAAGTTTGGGAGGGGCTCTTGAATCCTGCGGTTGGTGTGGGAGAGTGATCTCGGTTGACTGGGCATTGTTGGATTGTTTCCATCCCTCTCCTCTGTGAGTCTTTGGGCTTCAGGCATGACGCTTCCCCGAGGCTCTTTGGAGGGTGGGCCCGTCGGGAGGCCAGTGGTCCAGAGGTGAGCCTCAAGCTTCTGTCCTCTTTCCCCAGGAGACCCTGACTGACGCAGAGAGGATGAAGTGAGTATCTCGCCTGAGCTGCTGCCCCGGCTCAGCTCTCTCCCTCCGAGCCCCAGGCTAGGCTAGTGACACAGTGGCTTTTCCTAGCTTAGGCAGAGGTAAAGGTTGGGATGGGGGTTTAGGGGCTCTGGGAGGAGTCTTGATGTTGTGGCTGTTCTTTCTGGAAAAGGGGGTTTTATTGTTTGATGGCCTCCAAGAGAATGCTGGAATCAGGAGGTGGTGGCTCTGAGGGGCCTGCTCTTGCCAGGGGGCCCCTTCCCAGCTCTGACTCGAGAGAGAACTCAGGGGCCCTCCTGTACCAGCTGCCTCCCTGTGGTCCTTTCTGTCAGCCACGTGAGGCCTCTGGAGAGGAGGGCAGGGCTGGGCTGGATTTCCAAGAGATTAATAATGGAGAGGCCTGGTTGTGCAAGGGGGAAACTGGAGCTGGGGGCTTGCTTGCTGGCTGGCTTGGGCTGTAACAAGAGACAGTCTGAGAGTCGGACCCTCCTCGAGTTCTGTCTTGCCATTGTTTGGTGATAGTCGGGGGAGGTTGGCCTCTCCCCTGCCATTTTCTCTGTCTCCTCTACCCTCTGATCCAGACTGTATTCTCAGGGCCTGCAGGCCTATAGAAGATGCTGCCCTGGCCTCAGGCCAAGGCTCCAGGAATCTCCTGCCCCCAGTTGCCTGTCTTCATGTCATCCTGAGCCCAGCCTACAGCTCTAGGGCTGGCCATCTTTTTTTCTTTCTCTCTGTCTCTCTTAAGATTTATCTATTGGAAAGGTGGAATGACAGAGAGGGAGGGAGAGAGAGTGAGATCTTCCATGCACTGGTTCACTCCCCAAATGGCTGCAATAGTCAGCGCTGGGCTAGCCCGAAGCCAGGAGCCAGGAACTCCCTGCTGGTCTCCCACATGGGTGGCAAGGGCTCAAGTTCTTGAGTGATCCTCTGCTGCCTTCCTCAGCGCATGAGCCTGGAGCTAGGCTGGAAGCAGAGCAGCCGGAACTTGGATCTGCACTCTGATAACTAACGGGACGTGACTGGCGGCACCGGGTGGGCCCTGGCCCTTCCATCTCTGACGCCCCTGTGCTCTTGACCCCACCTTGCCAGGCTCTTGCAGCAGGAGAATGAAGAGCTTCGCCGACGTCTGGCCTCAGCCACCAGACGCACCGAAGCCCTGGAGCGTGAGCTGGAAATCGGGCAGGACTGCCTGGAGCTGGAGTTGGGCCAGAGCCGCGAGGAGCTTGACAAGTTTAAGGACAAGTTCCGCAGGTGTGGGAATGGGGGGCCAGACACGCACACGCAGGCATCTCCCCACTGATGGGAGGCTAGCTGGAGGCGGCCGCGGAGGTCATGTGATGCTGATTAGAAGATGGAAGCTGTGGGAGGAGAATGACTTGTCCACCATCCTGGATGGAGGAGGGGCTGAGTGGGGCCTGCAAAACAGGATCTTGACCTGAGGGTCTGCCCGTGTCCCTCATCAGGCTGCAGAATAGCTACACGGCTTCCCAGCGAACCAACCAGGAGCTGGAGGACAAGCTGCACACGCTGGTAACCCGTCCGGGAGGGCAGTGTGGCTGCACCGTGCGTGCAGCATAGCTGGGCTAGGACTCCGGGCACGCCATTCTGCCTCGGCTTGGGGGGTGGGGGCAGCGGCGGCAGGGACCGCAGTGTGCTGTGCGCGTCAGGACCGTCTTACGCTCACACTGTTTCTCTTCTCTCCTCGTCTCCCCCACGCTGCCGCCGTCGCTGCCGCACTCTCCTCTCAGGCCTCTCTCAGCCACAGCTGGATTTTTGCAGTTGCGTCTGAGTTTGTGTGTTTCTCCTTCGTCCTGGCCTCCTCCCCAGCTGAGATCCGGGATGGCAGGGGTCCCCGCTGTTTCCCTGTCCCTCTTAAGTACACTTCCTCCTTTCCTCTTCCCTGTGTGAGGCCCGTCCAGTAGTCAGTGCCTCCCTCCTGGGAGAGAGCTGGGGCGCCCGCTCTTGGCTCTGCCAGAGGTACTGACTGATGTCACGGAACACGCACCGCTCCTTGCCTGCGGTGGCAGACAGCCCAGGCTGTCCTGGGGGAGGGGTGGCTGGAGATCAGAGGCTACTTTTGAACCTGCAGCTCCCTCCTGCTCAGAGAGATAATCTCACAGGCGCCCCGGCTGCCGCCCGGCCCCACCACCTCCTCCCTCTTCCCAGCCTGATCCTGGAAACAGCTGCACACAGGGGCTTCAGTCCCCTGGCTGCCCTCAAAGGATGGGCAGCCCTTATACTGTGTCCGTCCTGGGCCCAGGCGGCAGTAGGTCATGCTCAGCTGGCCGGAGAGCAGAAGTGCCCGGTCTCCTTCTGTCTTGTCCATCATTTGTCTCTGTTCTGTCCGCCTTGGCTGCCCTAGCACCTGTGGCCTCGTGTCTCCTGGGCTGGGAAGAGGCAGAGGGGGAGGAAGGGCTGGCTGGGATGTGGCCCATTTTACCCCAAGTGTGTGCCACAGATCAAGAAGGCTGAGATGGATAGGAAGACGCTGGACTGGGAGATTGTGGAGCTGACCAACAAGCTGCTGGATGCCAAGAACACCATCAATAAGCTGGAGGAGCTCAACGTACGTGCCCCTCCCCCGCCCAGGGCCTTCCTCGCCCGGGGCTGGCTTTGTCCTGGCGCAGCCCTGTTGACCTGGGCAGGGCCAGGCTTGGCTCTGACCCGAGTCTGCACCTGCAGGAGCGGTACCGACTGGATTGCAACCTGGCTGTGCAGCTCCTCAAGTGCAACAAGTCCCACTTCCGCAACCACAAGTTTGCTGATGTGAGTAGAACACGCGCCCCTGATGCCATGCTTGCTGTGGCAGGCCTCCTCCGCCTTCCGCTCCGCACCTCTTTGTCCTCCTGCCTGTAAGAGCCCACTTCCACTTTGTCTTCCTCTTCCTCCATATCTCCTCTCAAGCCAGTGAGCTCTGCTGCTGGCCCGTGGTCTGTGTGCTGTCAGGGACCTGTCACTAGTGCTGGGGCCTGGCCCTATTGGTGCTTCTGTAACAGATAGGACCCCTTGCAGGAGGGAGAGTGTGGCCAGAGCTGTTGGCCAAGAGCATTGAGAAAGGATTAGGACCACCTGATCCTGTCACCCCAAGGGGCACACTTTGGACCCCCCAGAGCCTCAGGCCCAAGGTCAGTGCGGCTTGCAGGAGGAGAAGGGTTTTGCCAGCCACTCGTCATTACAGATTCTCTAACTCAGCCTGGTTTGGACAGAGGCTGCTTAGGAGGTGGAGGTGGAAGCCTGAGGGCACACGGCCTCGGCGGCACATCCAGGCTCAGAGGCTGCTCGTTAGTGAGAGCTCGTGCTGTGTTGCCCCGGCTGAGCCTCCTGACGGCTTGCAGTGAGGTTGTCCACGGGCCTGCTGTGAGCACAGAGCGAGCGACGTGCTGCTCGGACGCGGCAGCCTTGACTCGGACTCTGGCTGGCTGGGATCGCTGATGGCTCTTCTTCTTCCTGCTCCCCTACCTCAGTTGCCCTGTGAGCTCCAGGACATGGTTCGGAAACATCTGCACAGTGGTCAGGAGGCTCCCAGCCCGGGCCCTGCTCCCAGCCCGGCCCCAGGGGCCGTGGTGCCTACGTCGGTCATTGCACGGGTGTTGGAGAAGCCAGAGTCTCTACTGCTCAATTCAGCCCAGTCTGGCAGCGCTGGGCGCCCCTTGGCCGAGGACGTCTTTGTGCACGTGGACATGAGTGGGGGCGCCTCGGGTGACCCGGCCAATCCCCTGGCCCCTGGCAGCCCCACCCCCCAACCCAATGGGGAGTGTCGCTCCCTGGGTACTACGGGGGGTTCCCCAGAAGAGGAGCTGCCCCTACCAGCTTTTGAGAAGCTGAGCCCATATCCTACCCCTTCTCCACCACACCCGCTGTACCCTGGCCGCAGAGTGATAGAGTTTTCTGAGGATAAGGTTCGGATCCCCCGGAACAGCCCCCTGCCCAACTGCACGTACGCTACCCGCCAGGCCATTTCGTTGAGCCTGGTGGAGGAAGGCAGTGAGCGGGCCCGCCGCAGCCCCGCGCCCAGCACCCCCACCTCAGCCCAGGCCTCACCGCAGCGCCAGCCGGGCCCAGCCCCCCCAGCGCTCAGCGCCCCAGGCAGCGCTGCCAGCTCCGAGGAGGACCTGCTGGCCAGCTGGCGGCGGGCATTCGTGGACCGCACCCCGCCCCCTGCCGCCGCGGCCCAGCGCACAGCCTTCGGACGGGACGCGCTCCCTGAGCTGCAGCGCCATTTTGCCCTTAGCCCTGCCGACGGAGATGAGGTGCTTCACGCACCCTCTTCTCCACCCGACGAGAGTGGGCTTTTGCTGAGCACAGAACGTGACTCTGGCTTTCCCCTGGAGGAGGAGGAGGAAGAGCTGAACCTGCCCATCAGCCCTGAGGAAGAGCGCCAGAGCCTACTGCCCGGTGATAGGGACACTGAGGAGGGGCCTGACACCTGCCAAACCGAGGGCAGGGCCTGGCCTCTCCCCAGCTCCAGCCGCCCCCAGCGCAGCCCCAAGAGGATGGGGGTGCACCACCTGCACCGCAAGGACAGCCTGACCCAGGCCCAGGAGCAGGGCAACCTCCTCAACTAGGGCCCTGCTGGCCTTCCTGTCACTGCTGCACTGCGGCTGCGCGAGGAGGCCCTGGGCCCTTGCAGCTCTGGTCCCCAGCCCAAGCCCTGGAACTCCTCCCTCTCCAGTCCCGCACAGCCCTGTGGCCTGTGTGGGTGGGGTCAGGTGGAGGCCGTACCAAGCCTTTAGCTGCACTGACTGGCACCAGCTTGCCTCATCCGTGGTTTTTTTCCTTGCCTTTCTGGAACATTTATTCTCCAAAGGTAACACGCGGTTGTTCGCAAGCCCTTTCTGCCCCTCGGGGTACCCCAGGTTGCGCCACTCTGGGGAACAGGGGGGCTTCATCAGTGTTCCCCCTCCATCCTCCCTTCATGACCATGAGCTTTGGTTTTGGGGGTGACATTGGGGTTATTAACCTCTAATTTCCGTTTTCTGCCTGTCTCCCTCTCCCCTAAATCCTGCTCCAGGGGCCTGACCTGGCTGGCCTTGGGGACGAGGGAGGGACTGACTCAGGGCTCCCCTCAGCTGCTTCCCTCCCCGCTCTGGAAGGCAGGGTGGGGCTCAGGGACCCCCAGCTAGGCCCTGGGTGAGGCCTGGCCCCCTCCCAACCTTGGCTCTAGACTGTTACTCCCAGCTTTGGGAAATTTTCATGTGGATGACTATTTTAAAATCAAATAAAACTATTTTGCCGGTATTGCCTAATTCGTCCTACAGGCCTTCCCTCTCCACCCTTCTCCCTGTTCCTGAGTGTTGCTAGTCCTTGACTTGCTCTGGGCTTCGCTGCTGGCACTGTGTTGCCCAGCTCTTCCTTGGGCTGACCTGGGCCTGTAGAATCAGGTAGTGGGAGGAGGAACACCGCAAGTAATCTCGGGGCCCACGAGGCTCCCCTTGGTGGTGGGGTCCAGTCCAGCTTTGAGGGTGAGCTCTTTAGTTACCTGTGTAAGGTGTTGTCCCAGCACCTCAGATTTACACCTGGGTCAGTTCTATTTGAGAGAGAGGGACCCCTACCGGCTGCCTGGAGCTGGGCTGTGGGATGATACTGCTCTCTAGTGGTACTCAGTGGTAGTTCTAGTTCCTCCCCAGCTGCCGCCCCCAGGGACCACAGTCACACACCAGGTTGTAGAGTTCATAAAATCTCTTCCGAGCCAGCGGGTTGCAGCCACAGCTGCCAACAAGTCCAGAGGCATTGCCCTGGGTTCAAGTGTGCCCCCTCCCCCAGGGCTATCTCGTCCAGTCACAGCTTCCAGAGCCGCCCGCCCCCCCAACACTGCCGGGAGCTGCCAGAGCCCCAGGCACCCCCTTCTTCTAGGGCCTGAGCCTGATATCTGGGGCCAGGTGCTGGGGACACAGACAACTGTAATGGTGTGAAGTCCACATGGAAAGTCACATCTCGGTCTCAGCCAACAGACTGTCCCCTAGTCCTGACGTCATTAGCACCATCTGAGAGCTGGGATCTGTGGGAGGGCAGAAAAGTAGTAAGGCCATGTTCGTTCCTCACTGGGGACCCCAAGTAGGTGAGAGCTGGCCCTGGGTTCCCACCCCCACCATCCCTCCCAGTGCTGGTTCTTACCGCTGGGGCACATCCAGGAGTTGCCGCCCGCCCGATGGGCAGCAGGCTCCCGCCCTCTCTCCCATTCCTGGGTGTCGCCAGACCCTCCTGCCACTTCCTCCTCTTCCTCCCCCTCAGAGAGGAGGTCACAGATCTGCTGCTGGAGCTCTGGGCTAATGCTGTTTTCAGCCAACACTAGGCTCCGCAGCGCCGTGGGGTAATTTTCTACCATGTCCAGCAGGGTCTGGGGCAAGGAAGAGAATGGAAAAGGATGAGTACAGTTAAGGTGGATCTCCCACCCTGGTGGCCACCTCTGGGGAGTGGTCACAGATAGCTCCCGGATCCTCCCCAAAACAGGGCAGGCGCTGTGGCTCCCAAATGGGTGCCGATTCAATTCCAGGCTGCTCCACTTCCGATCCAGCTCCCTGCTAAAGCGCCTGGGAAAGCAGCAGAGGATGGCCCAAGGGCTTGAGCCCTTGCAAGCATGTGGGAGAGCTGGAAGAAGCTCCTGGCTTTGGACTGGCCCAGCCCCAGGCGTTGTGGCTATTTGGGGAAGTGAGGGGCCCAGCACATGGAAGACCTCTCTCTGTCTCCCCTCTCTATGTCCCTTATTCTCTCTCCACCTCTCTCTCTGTCCCTCCTTCTATATCTTTCTGTAACTCTGCCTTTTAAGTAAATAAATAAATCTTAAAACATGACACTTCTCACCTGAGCTGATTGGTTGGTGAGCCCTGTGCCCTCCAAGTCTAGGACCTCCAGGGTGCGGCTCGAGGCCACAGCTACAGCCAGCATCCCTGCCACGTGGTCCCCTGGGGAGACAGCACACATGCACATACTTACCCGTGTTCATACCCAGGCCTGTGTCGGCCCCTCCTGGAGAGTTTTCCCATTGCCCAAAGCCTTAGCACCCTCCCTCTGGCCAGGAGAGGGCAGCACTGCTACCGGTGCGAGAGGGGGCAAAGCAAGGCCAGCCCAGAGGTGGTGACAGATCCTCCACACAGGACAGCTTCTCTGCCGCCTCCTAGACCCCTGCCTTCCCTCCCCTCTGGTGGAGGTTCCCATGGCAACTCATGGTTCCAGGTCCTTGTAGGGCAAGGGGGCAGTGAAAACCCAAGGGGGCGCTCTTGAGCCTCACCCAGCGGGTTGTAGTCCAGATTGAGGACGCGGACCTGGGAGCTGTGGGCCACGGCAATGGCGAGGCGGCTCCAGCCCTTAGGGGTGATGCCAGGGTTGGCGCTCAGCGTTAGCTCCTTCAGGCCTGGGCAGCAGCAGAACAGGAAGCCAAGATGGGGAGGGTCAGGCCTCTCCCCCACCCCATGTCTCCGGGCGTCCCTGGTGGCGGGGAGACCGCTTACCCCAGCAGACAGAGCTCCAGAGCCAATTAGGACCCATGCCTCCCCTTCCTGTCCCCACCTGGATTCCTGTCTCCACCCTACTCAGCCCCCAGGCCTTCCCCTTCTTGACCCTGAGAGCCTCAGCTCTGGGCCCCGCCCCTCATCCCCGCTGCACTCAGCTTCTCGCCGGGGCCACACCAGCCCAGGCCCTAAGCAGAGCCCTGCTCACCAGACTTGGCCCCGTCTGGAGGGAGGAGGCCACAGATGAGGTTGATGGCTTCATCACCCAGCATGCAGTCCCCCAGGTCCAGAGCCACCAAGGCCGGGTGGAGGGCCAGTGCAGGGTTCAGCAAGGCCAGCCCGGCGTCTGTGAGGGGGCTCCCATGCAGGCTGGGGGTGAGGCGAGAGGGGAGAGTCAGTACGGTCACGAACCCCATCTGTACGGGGAGGGGGCGCCTGGGGGCAGGGAGAGCGCTCAGTCACAGCACCTGAGAGAGGCCTGGGAAGGGAGGATGAACATTCCAGATTCTCAGAAATACAGGTAGAAGGGGAATTTGGTTTCTTTTCTGGGGCAGGAACCGGCGCGATCCAGGACACTGCGCGGGGAGGGGCAGAGAAGGGGCGTGGGCGCGGTGGACTGGAAATCTTTGGTAGGCAGAAGGTCGGGGCGGGCTGCGGGCTCCACCGGGGTGTACCTGCTATACCTTCTAGGGGAATGCGAGTGATTAGGTGGGGAGGGATGACGTGCCCTGCGTCCCATCCCGTGTGGACGGTCCGGGGACAAGGCGCGTGCTTGGAGGGCTTCGGGGAGGCAAGGACAGAGGGAAAGGGGTGTGCGCAGGTGTGCGGAGGCACGGGAGGTGGCGGGGGAGTGGGTGGAAGGGGCCGGTGCTCGGGACCTCCTTGCGAGGGGGCGCACTCACAAGAGGGACTGGATGGAGCGGTTGGTCCGCAGCGCCTCTGCCAGCTGCTTGATGCGGCTGGGGCTGGACACGACGCCCAGGTTAAGGTTGAGCTGCGCCAGGGACGTGGCCCCAGCCAGCGCCCGGCAGATGCGGCCGAAGTCGCGGTCGCAGAGGCGGCAGCCGCGCAGGGAGAGCAGGCGCACGGCGTTGTCGCGCAGGCCGCGGCAGATGTCTCGCACCTCGGCGCCCGACAGAGGTTCCCCCGAAATCTGAATGGAGCTGGGCAGCATCGTGCCCAAGGCCAGGCCGGCGGAGCCCGGGCCGGGGCTGGGGCCGGCGGCGCCTCGGCGAGCCCGGGACCGGGGTCGGGGTCGCGGCCCCGGCTAGGGTCGCGGCCGGAGCTGGGCAGGAGGCCGAGGCAGAGGCTGCGGCGGCGGCTGCGGCGGGGGCGGAGGCTGTGGCGGCGGCGGAGGTGGAGAAGAGCGCCGGGGCCGCGGCCGGAGCCCAAGCCTGCCGGGGTGCGGAGGCGCCGAGATCGCAGACCAGGTTGAGGCCGAGCGGCGCCGGGGCTGCAGCGGACCGTGCTTGTCCGTGTCTGGGCTGCGGGTGGGAGCACGCGATCCCGCTTGTCCTCGTCCCTCGCCGGTGCGGCGGCCGCTCACGCGCGTCGGCTTGGCACGTGAAGGACCGGTCCTCCCTCGTAGGCAGAACCCGCTTCTTGCCTCTCTCTGGCTCGGCTCCCCCTGCCGCCCCAGGGGCCCGGCCCCACGACTCGCAGGACGGCCAGGAGCTGGCAGGCCGGCGGCGGCGGGCTGCAGCTCCAGCCTCAGCCCCTGCGCCGGAGCAGGCGGCGGGTTCCCATGGCAACGGCCGCGTCACCACGCACGCCCCGCCCCTGCGTGGCTGAGGGGGGCCCACGAGGTGCGCGCGCGCGCGCGGCGTGCGTGGTCCGGACAGGTGCCCGGGCGTGGGGACGCTGCGCCCCCGGGCGTAGGGACATGCTGCAGCTGGGGAGACTGGAGCAGGACGCGCGGCGGCGGGGCGGGCCTGAGGGGGGGGGTGGAGGCACGTCGTGTGGAGGTGGCGTGTGACAGTCGCCGGTTCTTTGCCTGTTCTCGGGTTGCCCCCCATTTCTAAGGTCCAGACCCCTGACCTTAGAATCCTTCCCACCTCCCTCGTCTCCGAGGCCCCGCCCCCTGTGACGGGAGGCGCAGCGTGCGCGGGGATTCCGCTCGCGAGGGCTTCCCCGCCTGCTGCTGGACAACATGGCAGCCTCGCAGAGGCTCCGGGGTGACCGCTGGGCTGAGGGGCCTGAGCTGCCAGGAATACGGGGCCCGCGCCCTCCACTCGCCAGGGTCCCTGGGCGATGAGGCTCAGGTGGATGCGGTCTGCCTCACCGCAGGGCATTGCCGACACCCCGGGGGCCAGGCTCAGAGACCCGAGCAGCCGTAGGTTCCTTGTGAAGTGGACTGAAGCATAGCTCAGAGATTATGTCCACTGGCCACAGCAGCAGAGGCCTCATTTGTAAAACACAGGGCAAATACAGTACACCTCGGTTAGGTTCCCTGAGTGGGAGGGAAAGAAGCTGCTGACCACACCTCCAGAGTAATGAGGGTTTTTTTTTTTTTTTTTAATTTTATTCGAAAGGTAGAATGAGAGGGAGACACAGAGACAGGAATCGTCCATCCCCTGGTTCATTTCCCAAATGCCTGCAACAGTCAGCGGGTGGGCCAGGAGTCAGGAACCCCACCCTGGTCTCCCATGGGGTGGCAGGGGCCCAAGCACTCGGGCCATCTTCCACAGCCTTCTGATTTTTTTTTTTAAGATTATTTATTTATATGAAAGGCAGAGTTAGAGAGGCAGAGGCAGAGAGAGAGAGAGAGAGAGAGAGAGGTCTGCCATCCACTGGTTCACTCCCCAAATGGCTGCAACAGCAAGAGCTGAGCCAATCTGAAGCCAGGAGCCAGGAGCTTCTTCCAGGTCTCCCATGTGGGTGCAGCGGCACAAGGACTTGGGCCATCCTCTACTGCTTTCCCAGGCCATAGCAGAGAGCTGGATTGGAACTGGAGCAGCCAGGACTCAAACTGACACCCGTATGGGATGCCAGCACTGCAGGCACTGGCTTCACCCACTACATCACAGTGCCGACCCCTTCTGATATTCTGAGGCGCGTTAGCTGCATCGGAGGCAGAGCAGACAGGATTCAAACTCCAACAGGCACTGTGATGATGGAATGCCTGTGTCACAAGCAGGGGACTGTGCCACAACACGGGCACCCAGAGGATTGAGTAATATTAAGTACTATGGAATCAAAGGCCCTGTTCCATTTTTCTTATTTTTGACAGGTAGTTAGTGAGAGAGGTCTTCCTTCCGTTGGTTCACTCCCCAAATGGCTGAAAACGGCCAGCGCTGTGCCAATCTGAAGCCAGGAGCCAGGTGCTTCCTCCTGGTCTCCCATGCGGATGCAGGGGCCCAAGCACTGGGCCATCCTCCACTGCACTCCCGGACCACAGCAGAGAGCTGGACTGGAAGAGGAGCATCCGGGACTAGAACCTGGCGCCCATATGGGATGCCGGCGCTGCAGGCAGAGGACTGACCAAGTGAGCCACGGCGCCACCCATTTTTTCTTTATAAAAATATTTGAAAGGCAGTGACAGAGATCTTCCATCCACCAATTCATTCCCCAAATGGCCTCGGCAGACGGGACGGGCCAGGCCGCAGCCATGAGCCAGAACTCCGGTACTTGAGCCATCATCTGCTCTGCCCAGGCACATTGCGTGGGCCTAGAAGCACAGCAGCCTGGACCTGAACCGTGGCACTCTGCCACAGGATGCAGGCCTCTCAAGCCTTCCCCGTTCCATTAATCACCTGAATTAACAAGTGGACATTAAAAGGGTGGTAGCCATTTTTGTAAGTAAACAGCAATCTCAAAAAAGGACAAGACAGCTACTGCAGGGAGCTGGGCCCAGCAAAACTGCGGCAAAGCTGTTTGGCTTCAACTGTGAATTCTGGAGGAAAAGCGGCCCCGCAACGGCCCAGGTGTAGCTCCTAGTAATCACGCAGATCTAGCCTGGAAGGTTTTGCCCAGCGGTCACTGTGCCGTGGCTTCTCAGGAGTGCTCGAGCTGATGGAAGCGGTGCACTGCGGCGTTAGCGTGGCAGTTCCTGGATTTGAGGCTCCCTTCCTATGACACAGACCAGGTAGCCCCTGCCCTACAGGCCACGTTCCATGTCCTATCTCTGCATTCCATGGAGTCTGGCCTGTCCCACCTTCAGCCCGCCTAAATCAGAGTATAAGGAAAGGAACATGTGACGCGACCACTGGCCACGGAAGAGTGCCACGCACACAGGAAGTGGTCTGAGGGCGGGCCCCTGGAATGGGGCTGCAGTTCCAGACTTCACGTAGTGTTTTAATCACTGAGTCTATATTTAGCACGACAATGGGAGAGAGAGGAGGAAGGGGTGGGTGGTGAGAGGGCCTCAGAGGAGCTGGGCCACTTTCTGCACCGGCTGCAGAGCCTTGCAGTCCTGGCTGGAAGTTCCTGGTCTTGTGGCCTTCGGAAGCCCTGCCAGGCGCCACAGAGGTGCTGAAGCAGCTACAGTGTGGTGGCGGTGCCGGCCCCATCAGAGAGACGTCACCAGGGCTGTCATTCAGTCCTCCACTCCACAGCTGGAGGAGCCTGCCAGCCACGGAGTCCAGCTGGGCTCACTGGGACTGCAGAGTCACGGCCACAGCCTTGGCTGTGGCGTTGAGCACGGCGGCAGGTAGCTTGGCAGCAGGCAGCGCGGCGGGGATGTCTCTGGGGACTCTCTGCATGGGCGGGACGTTGGGGCCCTCCAGCGTGTCCAGGATCCCTGAAAGCAGGATGGAGGGGGAGCGGGGGTCGGCTGGGCCCTCCCTGGGCCACCGCGCTGCCGCTCTCCCACTGCAGGCTCCCCGCCACTCACCTTCCACCACCTTGTGGTAGGCAAAATGCAGATAGAGCAGGAAGAGCATGTGCAGGGCGGCCAGGGTGCCGCAGAGCAGCAGCCGCTGGGTGGGGCCGACGGTTCGTGACACCAGCACCGCCACCTGGGGCCGCAGGAATACAGCTCAGAGCCTTGTTCCAAAGTGAGGGTGGGGAGACCACCCTCCCACCCAAGGCAGATGGCTCCTTGAGCCCTCCCCTCCCGTTCAGAGCCCTCTGTGGGGTGGACAGCTCTGGGCTGTCAGCCGCAACTCCCTGGGAGGACGGCCCGCCCCTAGACCGTGGCCCAGCTCACCATGCGCAGGGTGGACAGCCCGCCCACCAGCAGCCAGAAGAGGTAGAAGAGGGCGTGCAGGTGGATGTTGTAGGTGATGAACAGGACAATGCAGTGCCCGAAGAGGCCATAGCCCTGGGAAGGATGGGGAGGGGAGGCTCACTCAGCCAGGCTGGCCTCTGGCCCCTCGGGGGACTCGGGAATGAACGCGTCACTGGTCCACTCCTCAAACTCCAGGTCCTGGGGCCCCAGGAAAGATGCAGCCCAAGCTTTTAAGACCACCCTTGTGCACCACCCGGCCCGGCTCCTTACCAGCAGGGCCAGCATCTGCAGCATGGTGATCTGGGCGTTGCACAGGTAGGCGAGGAAGTAAATGAAAGACGAGACGCCTAGCCAGTAGCCGAAGCAGGTGCCAATGGCAGTGCCCATCAGGGTGCCCTCCCGCTGCGGGCAAAGGCTCTCCTTAGTCCTGGGAGGCCTCTGATCTGAGCCTCACCCACTTCCTCCACAGGGACCACCCCTGCCTCACTCCATCATCTCCTCGGGCGACTTGCACCCCCCACCCCCCGCAACCTCCCCCGCCTCCGTCTGGCTTACGATAATGGTGTCGGATGTCTTCATTCCATGCAGGAGGATGGCAACCAGCGTGAAGACCAGCATGAGAGGACCATAGAGCTCACCTGCGATTTTCTGTCAATACACCGGCTCACTCAGGCTGGAGGCTACGCTCCTCTGTGTATGCTACCCCCTGCCCCCGCCCCAGAGCCACCCCCAACACTCAGGAACAGGCCGACCCCACTCACCTGTGGGAAGTTGACCATCTTGATAGGGATCATGGACTCCAGGAGCCTGGGAGAGGAGAGGAGAGGACAGCTGAGGCAGCGCTAGGCTACGAGGCTCATGGCCTGAACCTTAGTCCTCTAACTCCAGGGGCTGGGGCCTGGCCCAGAGGGCATGCTGGGTGACAGGGAGAAAAGGGGCCCAAAGACAGGGAATGAGGAAATTACTCTCTTGCCCCTAAAGCTACTTCCACGAAGGACAGCCCTCTAAGACTAAGCAGCCAGAGTAGCAGCTGTATGAGAACTGAGTGCAGCGGACCTTGGGAGAGGGCCTGACCATCTGTCTGCCCGACCTGCTCTCCGTAAGAGACAGGCAAACCACGGCAGGGAGCGCGTGGGGTTCAGTGCTGACGACGCAGCCCGGGACAGAAGAACCCATGGGCCTCCTGCTGTTGCTTCTTCCTGCTTACTGCTCAGCCGACACTGCAAAGCTTTTTTTTTAAGATTTATTTTATTTTGAAATGCAGAATTACAGAGACAGACAGACAAAGAGAAATCTTCCATCCTCTGGTTCACTCCCCAAATGGCCACAACAGCTGGGGGTGGGCCAGACCGAAGCCAGGAGCCAGGAGCTTCATCCAGGTTTCCCACGTGGATGCAGGGGCCCAAGCACATGGGGCATCTCCCATGGCTTTCCCAAGTGCATTAGCAGGGAGCTGGATCAGAAGTGGAGCAGCCGGACTCAAGCTGGCGCCCATAAGGAATGCTGGTGTTGCAGGCAGTGGCTTTACCTGCTATGCCACAATGCTGGCCCCATGAGCATCTTTTTGAAAAATATATTTGAAGTGGTATCAAAATTCCATACAGAAGGAATAAAAGTCCCTGTGACTGTCCTAAGTGGCTGGCTAACAATACTTCGGATTTTAGCTAGATTTTTCTTCCTCTGGGAAACCTGCCCTGTCCGAAGCACTAGCGACGCTGCCCAGGTGTCCCCCCTCCCGTGGGCCCCACTGAAGCTCAGGACACTGTGCTGCAACCACCCTCACCACGGACGCAGAGGGCATCAGCAGGGTCTGACACCGAGCGGATGTTTAGTAAGCTCTTGCCAAGTGATTCTATTCAATAAGCACTGGTTCAACTAAAAGATGAACAAGGAATCAAGCCACGATTCAGTCTAGTACTTGACTATGCCCTGATGTTCTGGTTTCAGGGATAAAAAGATGAACAAGGAAGGGGCCAGTGTTTGGCACACCAGGTTAAGTGCTGCTTGCAATCCCACGTCAGAGTGCCAGTTCCTGTCCTGCCTGCTCCACTTCTGATCCAGCTTCCTGCTAACGTGCCTGGGAGGCCGTGGGAAACGGCCCTACTGTTGGGGTGCCTACAAGGGAAACCCAGATGGAGTCACACTGGCTCTTGGCTAAAGCCAAGGGCAGTGGCCCAGCTCTGGCTACTGCAGCCGTTTGGGGAGTGAACCAGCAGACAGAAGATTTCTCTCTCTGTCCTGTCACTCTTTCAAATAAATAAATAAATCTTAATAAAAAAAACCCACAGTGAAGGATATGATTACCCAATAAGGTGGGTAACTGTAACTTAAAGAAATAAAGACTGTAACTTAAATAAAGTAAAACAAACAAACAAAGATGAACCAGACGGAGCCTGGGGAGACAGACGTGGAAGAAGAGAGCGTAGCAGTGCTGAACTGAAAATGCACCCCGAGTGAACGAGGCGGGCTGGGGCTCAGAAACGCAGAGCAAAGGAGGCGACACTTGAGCTCAACTTTGGAGGAAGAGGAGTAGAAACGAATTGGTGCCCTGTGCGGGGAGGAGGGGTGAGGGCGTCAGGAAGGACAGCAGAGCCCAGGGCTGGGTGAGGGACCGGGGCTCAGGAGGTGAGCCTCACCTGCTGCGCACCTGGGCAGGCTCCACATCGAAGTAGGGTCTCAGGATGTCGATGTTGGCATACAAACTGAAGGCTCTGGAAGCTTGTCTCTTCCCGGCCTGCCACATCTGAGCGGAGATGCGGGGATGGCCCGTGAGGCTCCTGGCCCTGGGGTCCTGCTCCCTAGCTTCTGTCGGGGTTCTACTGGGCTCCAACTGGGGCAGCCTGAGGTCAAGGTCACCCACACGACTCCAGATCGCGCAGGTATCCTGCACTTGCCAAGGATTCAGCCCCGCTTACCTGGTCAGCCACCTGCCGGCTCAGCTGCCCCTTAAAGCCCTTCATGCCCAGGAACTCCCCATCCTCCTCTTCCGCAGCGGCCGCGTCGGCGTCCACTTCTTCCTCGCGCAGGCGCTGGTGCAGCTCACCCATGTCCTCGAAGCTGGAGCCCGAGGTGTCATCCATGTTCTCCATGTCAATCACGGCAGAGCCCCCACCCTGTGAAGGCAATGCCTCCTACAGTGCAGGCCTTTCTGGTCCCTGCCCCGCTGCTGGCGCCGCGCCTCCGAATCCCCGCACATCAGGCCACTGTCACCCCTCACTTTCTCTCAGAACCCCCTGGCTGCTGGTTCCGGCGCTCTCCTCTAGCCCGAGAAGCCACCTACTTGTCTTCCGCTCATGCCTTTTCCCCACCTTCCCCATCAAAGGCCCCGAGGGTTTGCAAGGCGCAAGCAAGACCATGCACACAAGATGTTTCTGGCGAGTGCCAGCGAATCCCGCCCACTGCCCCGCTTGACCCCGATTGACCTCCTCTTCTGTCTCTCTTCCTAACGCCTCAGGCGCGTCCAGAGACCCGAGGCCCTCCGGCCGGCACTAGCTTCACTGACTTTCCCGTGCACGAAGACCCAAAGGGGAGAGGAGTGTTGCAAATGGAGGAAGCTTTCGGGCCCCGAGGGAGGCTTCCCCAGACACGTCGGGGTGGCCGGCAGCCGAAGCGCTGGGGCCATTACCTGGATGTTTTCTTCGAACCCGCCCCATTCCGGGCCGGCCCCGTTTCGAGCGCCGCCGGCCGGCGCCGCGGTGGCTGCCATGTCCCTGGAGGGCTCCCGTCCCCGAAGCCAGCGCTAGCCCCGCGCGCGGAGGAAGAGGGGGCAGACGTGGGCCTGAGGCACGGAGACGTCCAGGGCCGAGGACAGGCGCCACCAGCCGGAACGCAAAAAAGAGAAACCCGGATGTTTGGCCCAGACAGACTTCCGGAAGTTGGGGACGTGGACGGAGGCGGGGCAAAGTCTCGCGATACGTCGGGCTCCGGGAGGCGGTGCGTTGCCACGGCGACGGAGGAAAGCCGCTAGAACGCACGCGCAGGCGTGAGGCCTTAGTCTCGTGGGGGAAGTCGAAGATGGCGGCGGCTCAGGCCGTTGAAGAAATGCGGAGCCGCGTGGTTTTAGGGGAGTTCGGAGTTCGGAATGTAAGCCTTGTGGCCTTGAGTTCAGAAGGAAGTATGAGAGGGACGGGTCGGGATCAAAGTGAGGGCGGGCTTGGCTTCGCTGCCTCTTCACGGACGGACCCGTATCTCTAGGTTCATACCACCGACTTCCCCGGGAACTATTCCGGTTATGATGATGCCTGGGATCAGGACCGCTTCGAGAAGGTGCGTGGGGCCGGAGTGTGATCGGAGCAGCCCGGGCTTCCGAGCTGCTCCCAGGGGTCACTCACGTGGCAAAACCAAGTTTGCTCAGCATCCGACCGTGTCCTGGGCGCTCCTTGCACACCGGGCTTCTGCCTTGTTCTGCGATCGAGCTGTTCAGGCCTGTACAGGTCATTCTAGTTGGATGCGGTGACGGCGGCTGAGAGTGGGGGTGGGGCACCCCTCAGAGACGGTCTAGACTGGGGCAGAATCATAGGATTCCCTGAAGGAAGTGACATCTGAGTTTGAGCCCTGAACGGTGAGTGAAGGTCGAGGAGGGAGGAGTAAGCGAGCTAACTTGTAAAGACGGGGTGGGCGTGTCCCTAGAATGTCCGAACCGCGCATTATTGATAGAATGTTACACTGGCCTGACGGCGGGCACTGGGGGTTCTTGAGCAGGCGTGACCAGGTGATCCGGTTTGCAGCTTTGGTGGTTGAGAAGGAGGAGAAGGGGCGGGCAGATCGCTAGGCAGTGCTGGGGGAAGGAGCCCAGGAGTGCTTTGGTGAGAGCGGTCAGGACTTTCTGGCTGTGGGAACTCATCTGACGGCTGGCGGTGCCTGGGCAGTGGGAACGATGACCCATTCGGTTCCCCGCGGTGTGGAGGAGCTAGCAGCCCAGGAGAGCGTTCGACAGAATGTGGGGAGTTGTCCATAGTAGTTGCTAAAACCGTGAGTGTGGTTGATGTCACTTTGGAGAGAGACAAGAAGCTGGGGACCGGTAACACCTAGGTGGTGGGTGGAAGGAGACGCAACTCCTCAGATGGAGGACTGGTGCCCAGACACGGAGGAGATGGGGTTTGAGAAAGGAGTTTTTTTTTTTTTTTTTTTTTTTTTTTTTAATTCAATGCCAAATGTAACATTAGTAAGAAAAGAACTGAGTCCTGTCAGCTGGACTAAACTGTATAGAAGTTTCTGCTCTTCATAGAATAGCTTCTGGCTCAAGCCATATTGCATAGGATTTTCAACTAGTGGCATACAAAACTGGGGGCATTGTTCAAGAAACTAAAAGAACAGAGGAAGAAAACATCAAATGAGGCTTTGCTGGGCAGAGGAAGGCTTCTGGGGGAGCGGGGATGTTCCGTGTCAAGGGGGAGCTGTAGCCAGGTCACACCAAGAGCAGGCTCCATCCACTTGTTTTTCCTTTGCCTCTAGAACTTCCGCGTGGATGTGGTACACATGGATGAAAACTCGCTGGAGTTTGACATGGTGGGAATTGATGCGGCCATTGCCAATGCTTTCCGGCGAATTCTGCTGGCGGAGGTATCAGCGGGGCCGGTGACGGCTGGAGCGTGGGGAAGTGTGCCATCACCTCATCTGTCAGTGTCTCAAGTTGCCCCCCCCCCCCCCCCCCGATTTTGTGGAGTGTTTTGCTTTAAGTTTTTATGAGGCATTCTTCTAGGAGTTGTCCATCTCAGGAGGTGGGGAGTCTGCCGGGTTTTTATAGACGGGTAATCCTGGTCTCTGGGTAGGTGCCCACAATGGCTGTGGAGAAGGTACTGGTGTACAACAACACATCCATCGTGCAGGATGAGATCCTGGCTCACCGCCTGGGGCTCATTCCCATTCATGCTGATCCACGACTGTTTGAATATCGGAACCAAGGTGAGGGCCTGGGAGATGAAGCTGTTGGGGGAAGTGGAACCGCTTTCTTCCTTAGTAGATCCTGGGACCAGCTGCCTGGGTTCGAATCCTGGGTTGACTCTTGTGGCCCTGGGCAAGTGACTCATCATCTGTGGACGAGAGGAGCAGCACACGGGTAGCACTCGGCAGTGTCTACCCTGATGCTCACTGCTGCTGTAAGGGCCGCCTCTTCCCTTTGTGCAGGGGACGACGAGGGCACAGAGATAGACACTCTGCAGTTTCGGCTGCAGGTCAGGTGCACTCGGAACCCCCACGCTGCTAAAGATTCCTCTGACCCCAACGAGCTCTATGTGAATCACAAAGGTTAGTGGGCAAGGAGGGAGGCCTGGCTGCTGGCTGTGGGGGCGTCTCGGGGCTACAGCCCTCTGACTTGTCTTCCCTCCAGTGTACACCAGGCACATGACGTGGGTTCCCCTGGGGAACCAGGCTGACCTCTTCCCTGAGGGCACTATCCGGCCGGTGCACGATGATATCCTCATTGCCCAGCTGCGACCTGGCCAAGAGATTGACCTGCTCATGCACTGTGTCAAGGGCATCGGTGAGACCCGTGGGCCGCCTCAGGTGCAGGGCGTAGCTTAGTCGCCGCAGGAATCCAGGGATGCTCCTGACCGGCAGAAGGCGGTGGGCTTGGGCTTTCGCGCTCAGTGGCTCGGGAGAGGATTCCCCCAGGCTGATCTCTCCCTTCCCTGCAGGCAAGGACCACGCCAAGTTCTCACCAGTGGCGACAGCCAGTTACAGGCTCCTGCCAGACATTACCCTGCTTGCACCCATAGAAGGGGAAGCGGCTGAGGAGCTGAGCCAGTGCTTCTCACCAGGTGTCATTGAGGTCCAGGAAGTCCAAGGTATGGTATCAGGGATGGTGCTCAGGTCAGGCCGTGTGGTCTACTTTTGTAAAAGTAGCATAGGCATAACCATTCTGGGCTTGGAGACAAAGTATAACATGGTTTTCATTAGGTAAAAAGGTGGCCAGAGTTGCCAATCCCCGGCTAGATACCTTCAGCAGGGAAATCTTCCGGAATGAGAAACTGAAGAAGCTTGTCCGGCTTGCCCGGGTTCGAGATCATTATATCTGTGAGTATGAGGTGCTGAGGGTATGAGTGTATGTACAGGGCGCGGGGAGGGGGTGGCTGTGCCCTTTGGTGCTGTAGTTTACTTTTTGAGTCCAGATGTGGAATTCAACTAGCCTTGCCTAAGGTAAAGCATCTCTTTTGTCCCCAGTCTCTGTTGAGTCCACGGGGGTGCTGCCACCAGATGTGCTGGTGAGTGAAGCCATCAAGGTCTTGATGGGGAAGTGCCGGCGGTTCCTGGACGAACTAGACGCGGTTCAGATGGACTGAAGTCTGCACTGGAGCTCCCGGGACGGCTGGGCTTGGCTGCTGGTGAGCCGAGCTGAAGGCTCTGGGTTCTGACCTACCTGCCCCCACAGGACTGCTGCACCCAGTATGACCAGGGGTCCTGAGTTTTCTGGGACAATTCCAGCTTTATTTTCAATGAATACATTTTGTTAAATATATCACAAAGTGAGTCTTTTATGCCTTTGTAAGGCCTGGATGTAAATAAATTTATGTCCAAACAGATAAGTTCTTGAGAGACTTTTGAATTTTGATCTAAAATTATGGGATCTCATCTTGGACTAGGTTTAACTTTTTTTTTTTTTGACAGGCAGAATTAGGCAGTGAGAGAGACAGACAAAAAGGTCTTCCTTCTGTTGGTTCACGCTCCAAGTGGCCGCCATGGCTGGCACTGTGGCAATCCAAAGCCAGGAGCCAGGTGCTTCCTCCTGGTCTCCCATGGGGTGCAGGGCCCAAGCACTTGGGCCATCCTCCACTGCACTCCCAGGCCACAGCACAGAGCTGGACTGGAAGAGGAGCAACCGGGACAGAATCCGGTGCCCCAACTGGGACTAGAACCCGGGGTGCTGGCGCTGCAGGCGGAGGATTAGCCTAGTGAGCCGCGGCGCCGGCCCAGGTTGAACATTTTGCAGTGAATAATGCTGGGTTCTGGGGGTGGACATTTGGTGCAGCACTTCAAGATGTGGCTTGGAATACCCACATCCCGCACGGGAGTGCCTGGGCACGCCCTGGCTCTGCTCCCCATTCTAGCTTCCTGAGAATGCAGGCCCTGGGGAGGCAGCAAGTAGTTGGATCCCTGTCGCCCACATGGGAGACCTAGATTGAGATCCTAGCTACTAGCTTTGACCTGGCTCAGCACTGGCTGTTGTGGGCATTTGGGGAGTCAACCAGTGGATGGGAGATCTCCCCTCTACCAGGCAAATAAAAAAAACACTGGGTTCAGTGTCACCGCAGGTTAGGGCCAAGTCCTTCTGAAGCCTCCTGAGAAGTACTAAGGAAAGTGGTTTTTGGGGGCACAGCCAACCCCTAAGAAACCTCCAGTTCAAGGAGCTGAGTGAATGTGCTATTCCAGCCATCTCCTGGATTAGCAAGGAAGTTTCTGATAGGAAAAAAAAGAGTTGTCTGTAGCAGTGTAAATGAAGCTATGTGGCTGCTGACATTTTCACAAGGAACAGCAGCAGATTCTTAGACATCCTCTGGGGTCAGGCCCAGCAGCCACGCAGACACTGAGTGGCAGAGCTGCCTGATGAACGCGCATCAGGAATCGCCGGCAGTCTCCAAGGCCAGGTGTCCATCGCCGTTCCTTCCTTCCCGACCCCTGAGCGGGATGTCCGCGGGGAGTAACCCTGGAGTGTGTCACTGATTTGAAAAAGGCAGATGGGCCTTTTCTGTATGAAATTGAGATTTTACTGACATGCAGATGTGCTTTAGAGTTAATGTTTCTACAAAAAAGTTCTATAAACAATAGAAAATTTCTAGCATGAAGTCACAGGATGTAAAAATATTACAACACAATAAATACAACTATACCCTCCACAGCCCCAGTCAGACAGAGTAGGCAGCTAGAAGCTTGGAGGGGGAATACTCTTTGAGGTCACCTTTACAGTCAACAGAAGCCTTCAGCACCACGCAGAAGAGGGAGTGGGGGCCGTCTGCAGCAGAGCGCAACTGACACTCCCGTCCTACTGCCCAGCTCTGCCTCTTCCCAGCTTTACCCTGCGTATGCCCTGCACCACTTAAAAGCTGTCATTTCAGTCCACTCGGCTCTCACGGAGACCTTGTCAGTGAACTGGATGAATGACAGGCCTGTCTCCACACGGCACGCGGGCACACACTCTAGTTTCTGTATGCATCAAGCCTAACTAATGGCCAGTTACAACCTCAGGGCCAGGTCCCCTCTGCCTTCCAGGGGGCTCTAGAATGGACTCACAGTACAGGTTGTGATGGGAAGGCATATTTTCTTTTCTTTTGGAAATGGCCCTTGAGAAGTGACCAGGCACCTGAAAGACCATGAGAGTTTTGAAGGCACCTGGACTCTGCTAGTCCTAGGAGACCAGTGGCTTTGCTAGCTACTTGTCACAGATGTAGCCTAGTTGGTCTAGATTATTCTTGGATGAAAATGGTGTCATATGACACTAGATAGGGTACTGTGGCTCTTGTGCCTGAGCGGACCCTGAGGCTGGGGAAACCCTTGAGGGGTCATTCATGGAAGGGCAAGGGGTGTGAACTCAGGGCGATGACCGAGCGCACTAGGCTGCCCAGCCCAGCAGTACCTGCAGGTGCTACTCAACAGTGTGCCCAGAGTTTACCATGGATCCCATCGGGAGGCCTGAATGCAGTTCAGCACTTAGCACCTAATCCAGACGGTGCTCCTGGGGCTGGGGAAGGCTCCCTGCCAGCCCAGCAGCAAGGGGGCTCAGTGGCACTCGCAGTGGTCCAGGAGAAACTCTGCGAGCTCAGCTAATCGCAGTGGTGGGCACAGCACTACTGGCTGCCATCCTGCACGGTGCGTGGCCACATGAGGGCGGGAGGGCCCGGGAGGAGGGCTGCTCTGCCCCAGCTTTTCTTGGAAAAGCCAACTCCAGGTAGAACGGGCGCTACCTGGTTATCCAGTTAGTGTGGGGTGCGCCCCACCTCCCTTTCTCCATCTGTCAGTACAGTTACTTCTGACCCCGCACAGGGCCCACTCGCCAGCTTCAGACCTGGATTCTCTCTCCAGGCTGACAATGGTGAGAGGTGAGGTGGCAGTGTAAGAAGGGCCTAGAGATTAGCTACAGAGGGGGGAGAAGAGATGACAATAAAGGCCGAGGAAGGATGCCCAAAAGCTTGATTCAGGGTTCAAAGATGGTGGCCAGGCTGCCCCCCTCGTTGTCCAGCACCTCTGTCTCCAGCACTGGCTTTGTTTTTTTGAAAAGTGAGGGAAGATTCTTAATGTGAACTTCTTTTCGGAATTGTTCTCCCAGGGGTTTCTGTGGAAAACAAATGCGAGAGAACGAACGCTGGACTGTGGGTAGGTAGCAGGTCGAAGATGCCACCCCCCCAATGGCCCACGGACGGCAGATGGGGCAGGGATCGGGCAGGGAGCACCGCGGCCGCTGCGTGACCTACCCCGATGCAGCCTGCAATGAGGCGCTTGAATTGGTCCTTCCGGCGCTTGTCAGCCACTTTCTGCAGGGAGGGGTTCAAAAGCTTGCAGTCAAACTGGTCCAGAGAGTCCTTCTGAATTTCGGGGATCTGCTCCATCACAGCTCTGATCTCCAGGTACCTGGGGCGCTGAGAAGTGGGGATATACTCACTTGATGTAGGCGTGGATCCTGCTAGCTTCCTGATTCCCGGCCACACCCACCTCACAGGCAGCATTAGCAACTTGGCAGATGCCTAGATTTAGGCTGAGAACAGGACCTGGGAGCAGGCCGTGAGCGACGGAGCCTCTGCGCTCTCCCCACTCACCAGTGCCTCATATATCTGGAAGGCCAGGTGGACCAGGGAGGCCATGCAGCCGTCGTGCTGCCCGTGCGTCTGCAGGCCTTTCAGCACGCTGGTGAAAAGCCACGTGACAGCGTCTGCGAGCAGAGTCCCTGACAGCACCTGAGGAGACAGCTGTGCTCAGAGCCGCGGGGCCTCTCTGAAGGTCCCAGCACCCCAAACCTCCCAGGCAGTGGAGCCAATCCACTGAGAAGGTGAGCAACCATACTTGTTTGAGGAGAGGCCAGCAGAGCTGCGTGGTTGTCCTTTGGCAGGACAAGGTGTCCTTCCAGGCCAGAGAATTGAAGGCTGTGATCAAGAGCGCTGTGCACACATCCTGAACGGGAGAGGATGCACATCACCACAGGAAACGCACCACTGTCTTGGTTCTTACACAGCACGAGTCGGGGAGGCAACAGGCAAGCAGGGAAATCACAAAAGCAGCCAGTGAAGAGAAGTGCGTCTACTTTCTCTGCTTTTAAAGAGCAGGCAGTGAAAAGAAAAACTTTGCAGAAAACCTTTGTGTGGGATGCAACGCTCAGGCAAGGGGAGGCCAGACGGCCAGGCTCCAGGGCTCTGCATCAGCACGCCTTGTCTGTGTGTTTGAAAGCCCTGCCAGTGTCAGCTTGGTTTTTGCCTGTTTCATCATCAAAAATCTCTTGACGGGCATCAGAGAAACGAAGGCGGCTCCCCCGCAGACAAGGAGGAGAGGCATCACCGGCCCTCCACTCACCTCATGCTTCATCAGGCACTTGCCCAGGTCTGTAAGCTCCGCCACGGCTGAGGGGGTCACCTCTGCGGCCATCATCTCTTCATCTGTAAGAGAGAACAGGACGTGCAGCTTCAGCCTTTCAGAACAGAGTATCCTATTCTGCCAGAAGCCCCCAAAGCAAGGCTGAGCGGAGTGCTGTGGGCTGACGATGGCTGCACAGGCCCAGAACATCCTCTCACCTCCCTGCACTGCTGCCACCCCATGGTCAACGTAGAGATGTGGCAAGCTGTGCGTGTGGGGAGCATGGGAGAGGCTGGGTGGTGACTAAAAAGCTGCCGATGCTGGGATCTTTTGTCGCAAACACCTGAACACCCACTGTGTCAGGCACTGATTCAGCGCCTGGGGATATAAGAGGACTGTGGGGAAGTCCCCTCCCGGTAGGAGTTTACAGTTGTGAGGGGATGCACGGAATGCAGAACAAACATGGCGGGTAGTGAGAGGTGCTATGAAGAAAAGCAAGGCAGAGAAGACAGAGTGGTGAGGATGGCTGTTTTTGGTATTTTGGTCATGGAAGACCTCTTAGAAGAGGTAACATCTGAGCAGAGTCCTGAATGAAGCAAGGGCAGAGGTCGTGGACGTGCATGTGAGAGAATCCCGTCAGCGCACAGCAGGTGCAAAGGCGCTGAGGTGGGAGCGTGTGCGGGCACAGGACAGCGAGACACAAGTTGTCTCTTCCTCAGCAGGAACCGTCCCGGTGCACAGGCGCAGTATCAGGAGCCCGGAAGCAGATCCCCTGGGGCCATGCGAGACGCTCACTTACCGTCTCCGTCTGCAGGAGCAGCAGTACTGTGGTCAGCTCCTTTCTTTGAAACACAGCACACGGCTAAAGCGAGAGAGTGAGGTTACTGGGTGAAGGGAGGGCTGGGAGATGGCCAGCAGCCGCCTCAGACCAACCGATCCCACGCTCTTCTGGCCCATCTTCAGCGTGTGGGGTGAGGGTAGAGGTCAATGTGGAAGGGGATGAGGAGACGGGAAGGGATTAAATAGGTCTCTGAGTAAGTGACCCGGAGAAGATTCCTACTCTGGATCTCAAATAAAGTGACCAAGTACCACCTCCAACATTTCAAGAACAGAAAACTGCTTTCATGTTCAAGAACTTAAAATTTTCCCTATTTTGACAGACAGGAAGTTGTTTCTAACAATCCAACTTCCTCTTGCTGTTTACACCTATGCCGCATACACTGGCCTTGCTTCACAATTCACAGAATGTCTTTAGGTTGACTTAGGCACAACCTAGCTTCTGTCTGGTTAGTAATTTCTCACCAGTCTGTCAGTACTGCTGCAGATTTTTTTTAAAGTCAGTCGCGCCTTCATGGGGCTGGCTGAGTGACCAGCTCTTTCCAGCCAAATGCTTCTCTACCAGCCCGGGGCCCACATGCCACTTACTGATGAGGTCCATGACTTCCCGGGTTAGCATCCTCACCAGCTGTTCCTCCAGCATCTCTTGAGACTCTGGGTTTTCATCTGCAGCCTCATCTTCCCCACTGCAGAAGGCCAAGGGCCAAGTTCCAAGGGAAAGCAAAACGGGGAGAATGAGGAAAGCGGTGACCTTGGCCAGACCCTCTGTGCCCACCTGATTCTCTTGGCTTCTGGTGGGTCTATTTTCAATGCTAATGTCAGGAACAGTATTACTTGTGATCCCGTGTGGTTGGACAGAGGGTACAGGATCAAAACTGGAAGTGGCTAAGAAGGAGGTGTCTGATCTGCCCCCTGCCACAGCTTGTGCAGACTCACCAGCCACTCAGCCCGGGACACAGAATTCCTGCACCCGCTCCCTCTCCCCACCCAACCTGGCTGCCAGCTCGCCCCGGACCGGGTCTTCCTTACCACAAGAGGCTCCTCTGGTTGATGACTTGCCACTTCTGGGAAAGCCTCTGGGAAAACAAAGGAAGCAGGCGCTAGGATTGAGGAGAGACCTGGACTCCTAAGACCTGAGGCCCACATCGTGACGGAAATTTTCAAATGATTCCTGATACCAACAACAGAGCCTCTTTGGCTCCACATTGCAGCACCGCACACAGTTTCTGTCAGCTCTCCCACCCCCACGCTGAGGGCAGCAGGTCAAACAGCACTTTGCTTGAAAAGGACCAACACCGCTCAGAATCCCTGGTGTCTGGCCACAGCTGCTCACCGCCCAGCTCGTTCCCCTGCTTAACTCCAGGAGGGGAAGCACTGTCCTGAGCCCGTCACCCATCACAGGGGACGAGAGCAGGCCCCGCGCCTCCAGCTGCTCTGCAGGCCATTACATTGCCTAGTTTTCTGGGGGTTGCTCAACCGACTGCAGAGCTGACGGTCTGCTGGGGTGGGAGCTCTGTGCAGCTGGCCTGGCAGGGCCTAGAGACAACACAGGGAGGAGCCCACTCGCCAAACTTGCAGTGGCCACCTGCCAGTGGAGCGCTCTTGCCTCCCCTTTGCTGGCCTGTCCCTTACCATGTGGAGGTAGGTGAAGAGAGGTCCAAGGATGGGAGACACCAGTGCTTCGTAGTGCTCCGGGGGACAGAAGAGCACCAGGGGCTTCACAAAGACCCGTGCTGCGGGGCAGGTTAAGGTGTTTCAGCACACGGACCCAGCTGGGGCAGTCAGCCCGAGAGGCCTGCAGGATCGCCAGGGACTTCCTGGCTACACAGGGAGAAACCATCCCGCTGCGTGCAGCTCAATCCCATCACACTTATTTGTCCTGCCATTTACTTCAAACTTCCAGGCTTTTTAATGAGAACACGACACTGAAGACACAGCCCTCTGCCTTCCTCTGCTCTGACCTTTCAGGTTCTCGAGGAACTTTTCAAAGGATATGGAGCATGGGTCTGAGTCGGTAGTCAGGAATATTGTTCAAGTTGACAAAGGCGGAGCTAAGGAGCTGGGTAGCAAGGTCCTCCACGGTGTAGAAGTCCTGCTGCATGGAAGGGCCTGCCTTCCCGAGGATATGGAAACTGCAAGGGAAAACCAGGGGCAGTGACACATCCGGCATCTGCTACTGCCATCCCTAACTGCCCCAAGAGTTTTCAGCCAGAAAAGCGATTGTATTTGCTTCCTGAGAGCCCTTGAACTTTAAAGATGTGGGCCTAATCTTTAATCAGAAGTGAAAATACCTGCCCCTACCCTGTACCAATAAGGAAACTCCATGGAAGTACAGATTCAGCCTCTTTTTAGACAAATGTCTGTAGCCAAAATCAACAGCGGCCCTCGTTACGCTGTACGTGTTCTTACACAGGAGGCTCTCACTGGCATGACTGCTTATAGAGAACGGGATTAGTGAGGCCAAAGCTCTGCGGAGGTATGCATGAGGGCCGGGTCTGTCCCCATCCCATAGTCAGGACCGGAAGACAGACTCCTGGCCAGCGGCTGACTCACTGTCCCATGAGAGGCTGTGAGCAGTGAGGGGTCTGAGCAAGTGCAGCCTCACCAACTCTTGTCTTCCACCTGGGTCCCCTCACTTCGTGCACTAGACACAGAAAACCAGGAAATGAAACAGTCACGACCAGGACCGTGAGGCTCATAAAATAATTACCAAAACGCAAATGCAGGGAAGCTCGTTGTGCATTTTGATTTGTCCCTAAAATCATCAGTTTCCTGTCTCACATTACCCATCCACTAGCACTGGAGATCACACACCCCACTCGTGGCCACGCCCAGGCAGCAGCCACCTGGGAAGAGGGCGTGAGGGGCAGCGGTGGCTCCTTACCAGTTTTCATAGAGAGTGCTGAAGAAGCGCTGCATTCTTTCCAGAACTGTCTTGTAGACGGGGTGGTCATTGAGTTCCAGGAGAGGCTGAGGCAATCCTGCAGAGAGACACGGGCCAGGAGCATGCCGCCCTGCTCCCACGAGCCTCGCAGTGTGGTCTGGGAATGTGAGTGTGCGTGCAGGTGCTGCCACTGCAAAGCAGACGGCCGCATCGTCTGCCAGCTGGAGGTGCTGGAGCTTTCCCGAAGGTGACCTGTTACACTCTCTTGGTAGGGAAAGGACTTTGCACTAGGTCTCAGCACTCTCATTTTTGCCATGACATGATTACATATATATTTATATGTAATATATATATTTTTTCCAGGTGGAACAGGAAGTAAAACAGAGACAAGTCAGGATCTCAAAACATTCTAGTTTGTCTGTCTAGTTGGCAACATTATATATATGTAGATTTATTTATCTGAAAGGCAGAGTTACAGGGAAATCCAGAGAGATCTTCCATCCTCTGCTTCACTCCCCAAATGGTCCCAATGGCAAGAGGTATGTATGCTAGGCTGAAGCCAGGAGCCTAGAACTCCATCTGGGTCTCCCACATGGGTGGCAGGGCCCACGTACTTGGTCCACCTTTCACTGCTTTGCCAGGTGCATTAGCAGAGAGCTGCATCAGAAGTAGAGCAAGGGCTGGCGCTGTGGCATACTGGGTAAAGCTGCCACCTGTAGTGCTGGCATCCCATATGGGTGCTGGTTCCTGTCCTGGTTGCTCCAATTCCAATTCAGCTCCTTGCTAATGCGCCTGGGAAAACAGAAGATTGTCCAAGTCCTAGGCCCCAGTACCCATGTGGAAGACCTGGAAAAACTCCTGGCTCACGGCTTTGGCCTAGCCCAGCTTCAGCCACGAGGACATTTGGGGGGTGAACCAATAGACCGAAGATCTCTCTCACCCTTTCAAATAAAAAATAAATAAATCTTAAGAAAAAAAAAAAAAAAAGAAATGCAGCAGCTGGGACTCAAACTGCTGCTCACATGGGATGCTGGCGTCACAGGTAGCAGGTGGTGGCTTAACCTACTGTGCCTCAACACCAGCCCCAGGACGCATAATTTTTTTTTTCTAAAGATTTATTTATGTATTTGAAAGTCAGAGTTACACAGAGAGGGAAGGAGAGGCAGAGAGAGAGAAAGAGAGAGAGAGGTCCTCCATCTGCTGGTTCACTCCCCAGATGGCCACAACGACCAGAGCTGTACCCATCTGAAGCCAGGAGCCAGGAGCTTCCTCTGGGTCTTCCCATGCGGGTGTATGGGCCCAAGGACTTGGGCCATTTTCTATTGTTTTCCCAGGCCATAGCAGAGAGTTGGATTGGAAGTGGAGCAGCCGGATCTCGAACCAGAGCCCATATGGGATGCTGGCACTGGTACTGCAGGTGGTGGCCTTACCCACTATGCCACAGCACCAGCTCCGTGGAATACAAAATTCTAAACCAAGGGTTTCTGATTTGAGTAATGCAATGTTGTAGGAGAATGTGGCAAAACTACACCTTGTTTCTGTATTAATGGGAATATGGGTCTTGGAAATTCTATTTTTACTAGAGTCTGCAATGTGAATTTTAGTGTAGTGGTGCCAAAGAAAAGATCCAGGACTACCCAAGGCCAAGACAGACAGACATGAGCTCTGGAAAAGCAAAGTGACACCCATCCTTAGGTTACCTTCACAACTGAGGAATGCTCACTGGATTGCTGAGCCTAGCCAAGACCCGGCTGGGGTGATGGCTGGGAATAAAGAGGACGTTGTCGGGGCTGGAATGTGAGCCAGTCTGAAACTTCGGAGACAGATACAAGTCACACAACGTGGATGTTTCCAGCTCTGTTTTCCAACAACATTCCTGGTCTTGCTCGCTTGTGTTTCTGATACAAGTCACACCTTTCCATTTCTTGGATAAGCCAAGCTCTTTCCTGCCTGCATCAGGATCCTGTCCCTGCTATTCTCTGTTCAGAATGCCTAGCCGGCCCTCTTGGGTCCCAATCTGGCAAGCTGCTACTCACCCTTCACAGTTCCACCAGGAGGCAACCTGTGACCCCTCTCGAAGACTGGGTTAGGTCTCTCAATAAATACTAATAGAACCCTGCCATTTTCCTTCATAGCAAATACCACAATTATGACCATAAAGCTATTTTCATGCTTATATGTCAATAGGAAAAATTACTTTGAGCTATATTCTCATCAAGTTAACAATTGGGAAACATGGCTTAGAATCTATTCTTCTGAAACTCTCGCTAATAGGTTAAAGGTGGGAAAGTATACTAGTATCTTTCAGTTTAAAAGTCACAGTTGGGCAGGCATTTGTTCTAGTGATTAAGACGTTGGTTGGGGCTGGCGCTGTGGCGCAGTGGGTTAACACTCCGGCCGGAAACCCAAACATCCCATATGGAAGCCAGTTAGAGATCCGGCTGCTCCACTTCTGGTCCAGTTCCCTGCTATGGTCTAGGATAACAGTAGAAGATGGCCCAAATCCTTGGGACCCTGCACTCATGTGGGAGGCCTGGAGGAAGCTCCTGGCTTCCGATCAGCACAGCTCAGGCCATTGCAGCCAGTTGGGGAGTGAACCAATGGATGGAAGACCTCTCTCTCTTATTCTCTGCCTCTCCTCTCTGAGTAACTCTGACTTTCAAATAAATAAATCAATCTTAAAAGAAAATAATAAGAAAAAAAAGACGTTGGTTAAGATGGCCCATATCAGGGCCAGCACTGTGGTGTAACGAGTAGGGCTGCTGCCTGTGACAATGGCATTGCATGTGGGCGTCAGTTCATGTCCCAGCTGCTCCCCTTCCAACCCAGCTCCCTGCTAATGGCTGGATTTGTGTATGTATGTGGGTGTGTGTATGCAGAGGATGGCCCAAATGTTTGGGCCCCTGATACTTGAATGAAGCTCTTGGCTTCGGCGTGGCCATCCCTGGCTGTTGTGGACATCTGGGAGTGAGATAGTGGATCGAAGATCTCTCGCTCTGTGGCTCTTTCAAATAAATAAATAAATCTTAAGGGGAAAAAAAAGAAAAAAAGATGTGCCTGGGTTTGATGTTTGGCTGAAGCTCCAGCTTCCTGCTAATGCAGATCTGGGGAGGCAGCAGCAATGGTTCAACTAACTGCACCCACATGGGAGATGTAGGTTAAGTTCCTGGCTCCTGGACTTGGCCTGGCCTAGTCCCAGCTGTGGTAGGCATCAGGCAAGTGAACCAGCAGATACACTGTTAAAAAAAAAAAACAAAAAACAAAAAACAAACAAAAAAAACCAACTGCTGCGGGTGCTGTGGTGTAGTGGCCTAAGCCTCTGGCTGCAGCACTCACATCCTATACGGATGGCAGTTTGAGTCCTGGCTACTCCTCTTCCGATCCAGCTCTCTGTTATGGCCTGGGAAAGCAGCAGAAGATGGCCCAAGTGCTTGTGCTTGGGTTCCTGTACCCAAATGGGAGACCCTGGCTTCTGGCTTCAGATAAGCGCAGCTCCAGCCATTGTGGTTACCTGGGGAGTGAACCAGTGGATGGAAGACCTTTCTCTCTCACTCTCTGTCTTTACCTCTGCCTCTCAAATAAATAAAATCATTAAAAAAAAAAAAAAAAAAAAAAAAAAGCTGCTGGTGCTGAAGAGGAGCCTGTGGGAACTCCACAATACATTTCCCAACAGCAGAAGGTCTGGGGGCGCCAGATAAGGAGCAGGTACAAACTACACTGAAGCTGCTCAAAGATCCCATTACAGATAAGGCGTTTTAGGGGGGAAGAGGGTTTGATTTCTCTTACCTAATATAGAAGACTTTTCTGCTTCAAGCATATCCAGAGCTTTAGTGAAAGGCTCTACCATTTTGGCTAGCATTTCTGGTGCGTACAAAGTATTGTGGGTTCTGAAAGAAATAAGGATGCAGCATGAACTTTCTCTGGTCTGGTGCAAAAGCAAAGACTGGGCTTCGTCGGCTTATTCAGTGGTACTGTATTTCTACAGAGACAGGTTTCCATCAACACTGCTCCTGGCAGGAAAGAGAAAAAGGTACAGCCACCTGAGTGTTCCCTGGGGAAAGACACACTTGAAGCTATAAGTGCAGCTATGTAATATTCAACACCTAACAGGAATCAACACAAACAAAAGAACCAAATCCACAAATAGCCAGACAGTATCAGAGCCTGAAGCAAGAAAATTCTTCTAAGCCTGAGACAATGCCGTGACACCAGCCTGAGACAATGCCGTGACAGCACTAGGAGTCTCGTGCTTCAGCGCTACAGAATGAAGTGTTCATGATGCTGTGGACTCTCAGACAGGAAACAGGTGATTCTATGTCTTATTCCTCAGTTCTGCTTCCAGGAGCACTGACCTTGCCAACAGCTGTTTCAGCCTTCTGGAGGAAAACAATTTCTACTTTTTTTACTTTTTTTTTTTTTTTTTTTTGGACAGGCAGAGTGGACAGAGAGAGAGAGAGAGAGACAGAGAGAAAGGTCTTCCTTTGCTGTTGGTTCACCCTCCAATGGCCGCCGCGGCCGGCATGCTACGGCCGGCGCATCACGCTGATCCAATGGCAGGAGCCAGGTGCTTCTCCTGGTCTCCCATGGGGTGCAGGGCCCAAGCACTTGGGCCATCCTCCACTGCACTCCCTGGCCACAGCAGAGAGCTGGCCTGGAAGAGGGGCAACCGGGACAAAATCCAGAGCCCCGACCAGGACTAGAACCCGGTGTGCCGGCGCTGCAAGGCGGAGGATTAGCCTAGTGAGCTGCGGCGCCGGCTAGATCAATTTTTTTTAAACGATTTATTTATTTACTTCAAAGGCAGAGTTACAGAGAGGCAGAGGCAAAGAGAGAAAGAGAAATTCTTCTATCCACTGGTTCACTCCCCAAATGGCTACAACAGTTGGGATTGGGCTGATCCAAAGCCAGGAACAGGAGCTTCTTCCAAGTCTCCCGTGCAGGTACAGGGGCCCAAGGACTTGAGACATCTTGTATTGTTTTCCCACGCCATAGCAGAGAGCTGGATCAGAAGTGAAGCAGCAGCAACTTGAACTGGTGCCCATATAGGATGCCGGCACTACAGGTGGGTTTTACCTGCTACGTCAAACCACAGGCCCTTATATCAATTTTCTGGATGAAGTGTCATTAGTAAGTATTTTAAGCTTGGCCAGCCAATGGTCTCTCTCTCCTTGACTCTGCCACTCAGGTATGCTGGTAGCCATAGATAGTGAATGAATGTGCATGGTTCATTCAATAAAATTTCTTAAACGTCCAGAGACTTGGATTGGATATGCAGGCTGCTCTCCTCTAGACCTAATTATTTATTTATAAGAATTATAGAGAAAAGGACATCAAACATGCCATCAAGGAAATCAATTAGGAAAAACTCAAGTATAAAGTCAGTTTTTCAACAAATAAAAGGAAAAGAGAAGAGGGCAGGGGTCCAACTTCATTCTTTTGCATAATCAATTATCCCAGTATCATTTATTGAAGAGAACATTATTTTCTCCTTAAATGTCTTGGCACCCTTGTGAAAAGTCAACTGGCCACAGACGTATAGTTTTTTTTCCAGACTCTTGATTCCACTCCCTTGATCTACATGTCTGTCCTTATCTTACTGCAACACTGTTCTGATTTCTGTAGCTTGGCCATGAATTTTGAAGCCAAGTAGTTCAGGTCTGTTCTTTTTCCAGGGTGTTCTGGATTTTGAGCCTCTTGAAATTTCATGGCCCAAAACGTGATGCAATTTTATTACATTCAATCTGTAGGCTGCTTTGGGTAGTATGCCATCTCAACAATATTAAGTCAATCAATCCGTGAATACGGAATGCTTTTACATTTATTTAGGTCTTTAATTTTAGCACTCTCACAGCTTTTGTCTTTCACATCCCTGATTAGTAAATTTGTTCCCGGGGCAAGTGTTTGGCTTGGTGGTTAGGATGCCAGTTGAGAAACCTGTGCTCCATGCTGGAGTGCCGGGGTTCTGTTCTTTGCCTGCTCTGGCTCCTGACTCCAGCTTCCTGCTCATGCACACCCTGGGAGGCAGTGATGGCTCAAGTAGTTGGGCTCCTGCCATTCATGTGGAAGATGCTGACCGAGTTTCTGGCTCCAGGCCGCTGCCCATCCCTAGTTGTCATGGATGCTTCTGGAGTGAAACTGCAGATGGGGACTCTTTCTAACAAAATTAAAATTATTCCTAAGCATTTTTTCTTTTTTTTTTTTTTTTGAATGCCATTACAAATGGAATCATTTTCCAAGATTCCTTTCTGGATCATTCACTGCTGGTGTATAGAAACATCACAGATTTTTCTGTGTTGATTTTATAGCTTTACTTTTTTCTTAGCTGCAGTAATATTTCTGGTAGGTTTTTGTGGATTTTATATATGTGTAGATATATATACACAGACACACACACACACACACACATATATATATATATATAATCTGTTAGTGAATAGTTTTCTTTTTTCAGTTTGGATGCCTTTTTTTCTTGCCTTTTTTTAAGAAAAAAAGATTTATTTGAAAGACAGAGTTACAGAGAGAAGTAGAGACACAGAGAGAGGTCTTCCATCCGCTGGTTCACTCCCCAGATGGCCAGAACAACTGGGGCTGCACCGATCTGAAGCCAGGAGCCAGGAGCCAGGAGCCAGGAGCTTCTTCCTGGTAACCCATGTGGGTGCAGAGGACTAAGGACCTGGGCCATCTTCTTTTTTTTAATTTTTTAACTTAAAAAATTTTTTAATTAAAAAAATTTTTTTTGACAGGCAGAGTGGACAGTGAGAGAGAGAGAGAGAGAAAGGTCTTCCTTTTGCCGTTGGTTCACCCTCCAATGGCCGCCGTGGCTGGCGCACCACACTGATCCGAAGCCAGGAGCCTGGTGCTTCTCCTGGTCTCCCATGGGGTGCAGGGCCCAAGCACTTGGGCCATCCTCCACTGCACTCCCTGGCCACAGCAGAGAGCTGGCCTGGAAGAGGGGCAACAGGGACAAAATCCGGAGCCCTGACCAGGACTAGAACCTGGTGTGCCGGCGCCGCAAGGCAGAGGATTAGCCTGTTGAGCCACGGCGCCGGCCGGGCCATCTTCTACTGCTTTCCCAGGCCATAGCAGAGAGCTGGATCAGAAGAGGAGCAGCCGGGACTAGAACCGGCATCCATATGGGGTGCTGGCACTTCAGGCCAGGGCGTTAACCCACTGCACCACAGCGCTGGCCCCTGCTTGATTGTTTTGAGACATCCAGTATAAAATGTTTAGTAGCACTGGTGAAAGCAAGGATCCTCGTCTTAATCCTGAAGGTTGGAGAGCTTGTGGTCTTTTCATGACTGAGTATGATGTATAAATATGCACTTGCATGAAAATTCATGTTGAAGAAATTCTCTTCTGATTCCAGTTGCTAAGTGTTTTTGTTTGTTTGCTTTTAAATCACGAAAGAGTACTAACTTTTAAAAAGACTTTTTCTGCACTGAGATGACTTTAAGGTTCGATTCCCTTTGGTGTATTACAATAACTGATTTTTTTATGAGTTCTGAACCATTCTTGCATTCCTGGGTAAATCCCATTTAGTCATGGTGTACTATGATTTTATATGTTAGAATCAACTTGCTAGTATTCTGTGAGGCCATCTGCAGCGCTACCTTAATGGTTACCTCCTATTTGTGCAAAGCCCAAGGACAGATAAGAGATGCCATTTTCTTTTAAAAATTGTAATTTGCTATCTTTTTTTTTTGTTTCTGAATTAAGTTTCTCTTGGTTGCTTTTAAAGATGCTAATACAGTGAAATGATCGCTGATGAAATTAGTTTTTCCTGAGAAGAAATTCATAATCTTGAATTCGACAGGAGGCAGACCAATCATCTGGTTTTATTTAAGTAACTGTGACTGTGACTCCAAGAAACAATTTAAAAACAAAAGGGTTTCTGTTATCAGCATGTTGAATACTCCTGAGACCACAACAGAATCGGGCACTCCTTATAGCTTCCTCTGTTAGTCCAGGAGGTGGCATCACAGTGGCTGCACCTCACTCACAGTGCCGGCAGGAAGACCCGACAGCACTCAAGCTCCTATATCTGACTCCAGGTGAGGTGTTTACAACAGCGACATCCACAAGCCCTGGGAGGATTCAGGCTCCTAAAAGATCCCCCTGCCTGACATTTCCAACTTCCAGATCTGCATTTTCACGTTATAAAGGGCTAGGTGTTGCTTGGCAAGGAAAAAACAACTGAGTAACAAAAGTTATCTATTTGAAATAGTATTGCCAGTCAGGAGTATAATCACTAGGCTAACAAAACTTCACACATATAAAGATTTTAATTAAATACATGGAAGTTATATAAAACAATGGAAAAAGGTCACAGGAAAGCCATTATTCAAAACAGATAATGATGAAAGTGAACCTTTTAAGAATAATAAAGAGTTCTACTACCCACGTGTATCCTCCATCCAATTCACTACGGGCAGTCTTGTCCAATAGAAATATAAGGAAAGTCAGAGTGGACATGGATTTCAAACTTTGCACCAAAATACTACACTTGATCTTAGCAAAAGGCCAAGAAGCAATTGCAACAAAATAAACTTAGCTTTTAATTCCACTTTTTAAAGTACTGTCATGTAAGTTATTTAAAATTTCTGGTAATCAGATTAAAAATACAAAAAGAAACACAAAATATATTATTTAACCTATAAAAACATAATTTTAAATACATTATTAATATAAACAGGTACTTTACATCCTTTTTGAACTAAGATTTAGAAATGTGTGTATTTTACACTTATGGCTTATCTCAATTCAGAATTTCAAGTGTTCAAGAGCTATGTGTGACTACTGGCTTCTATATAAACACAGCTCCAATATCTTTTTCTTTTTCTTTTTTTTTTTTTTGACAGGCAGAGTAGACAGTGAGAGAGAGAGACAGAGAGAAAGGTCTTCCTTTGCCGTTGGTTCACCCTCCAATGGCCGCTGCGGCCGGCGCACCATGCCTATCCGAAGGCAGGAGCCAGGTGCTTCTCCTGGTCTCCCATGGGGTGCAGGGCCCAAGCACTTGGGCCATCCTCCACTGCACTCCCGGGCCACAGCAGAGAGCTGGACTGGTGCCCTGACCAGGACTAGAACCCGGTGTGCCAGCACCTCAAGCCAGAGGATTAGCCTACTGAGCCGCGGCACCGGCCGCCAATATCTTTTTCATCAGACATATAAGTGCTATCAATATCTTGCCATATCTTTCAGCGAAGCAAAATTGTACCTACTAAAAACAGTAATTTAAGGGGGCCGGTGCTGTGCTATAGTGGGTAAAGCTGCCATCTGCGATGCCAGCATCCCATATGGGTGCCGGTTCGAGTCCCAGCTGTTCCACTTTCAAATAAATAAATAAATCTTTAAAAAAAAAAAAAAAAGCATGCATCTCAAAAATTGCTTTTGGGGGCCACTACTGTGGCACAGTGGGTTAACACCCTGGCTTGAAGCGCCGGCATCCCATATAGGCACCGGTTCAAGACCCAGCTACTCCACTTCTGATCTAACTCTCTGCTATGGCCTGGGAAAGCAGTACAAGATGGCCCAAGTCCGTGGGCCCCTGCACCCATGTGGGAGACCCAGAAGAAGCTCCTAGCTCCTGGCTTAGAGATTGGCGCA
Source organism: Oryctolagus cuniculus (assembly GCF_964237555.1). Lineage (NCBI taxonomy): Eukaryota > Metazoa > Chordata > Mammalia > Lagomorpha > Leporidae > Oryctolagus > Oryctolagus cuniculus. The sequence goes on along the minus strand of NC_091436.1, from coordinate 126,530,452 downwards.
GCTCCGACTGTTGCGGCCAAGTGTACATCACTGATGCTATTTTTAAAAACAAGAGATTCCCCCTCCCCACAAGAAAGAAACAAGACCTAATCCCTCACTGTCACCACCATGACATGAAGACATATAAAGAGATCAAACTTTTGAGACATTTTAGGTAAAACATTAAAAAAAAAAAAAAAGAATAACCTTTATTCTGACCCACCTTATAAGGGCAAGCAAATTGTCAAGAAGTTTCAGGATCTGCTCCGTGCAGGGGTTACGGAAGACTGGATTTCCACTGGGTGTATAACCCACAACAAATCCCCCAGCTTTGGCCTCTTCTAGGTCGGTGGGCCAGCAAGTCCGTTTCATAACACCCAGAATGCTATACACACAAAAGCTCATCTACAGAAAGACAAGAATGAGAGGTAACCATAAAAGGGGAAGAAAAGACAAAAGAACTGTAGGATATAGTTAGGGCCATGGCAAAGGTGAGAGGCCAGAAAGAAGGTAAGAATCCTATGCCCTCCTGTACTCATGGGATTCCTGTCCCTTCCTTTCAGATACAGTCCAAGAGGGGTCTTCTCACTATCATTTTCAGGGCCAGTAGGAGGCTCTTGAAGCTTCTCTTTTGTAAGGATGCCTTTCCACAGGCTGCAGGGACCCTCTCAAGGGCCCCCAATTAGAAGGCAGCTTAGACATGCTCCAAAGCAAGTGTTGAAATCGCCATCATTTCACCCTGCTCTGAGCTGACCCTGTGCCCTCCAGTTTGGGCCTTAGCAGCTTTGGCCCTAACCCCAATATCACAGCACTTTCAACCAACCGTCTGCTTGCCAGGTTAATTCCTATGACTTCTGTCATTAATGGAGCCAGGAACAAGGAATATTTGAATAGTAAAGCCCTAAAAACCTCAGATTTTCAAGTCAGGCCCTCACTTAGGACATTACATGATAGACAGGTGGCAGGACACCCCTGTTGACCAAGCTCTGACCTACTTGCTCACTACAGCTCAGTTTTCAGAGCTTCTAAGAGAGATCCTTACAGCCAAAATAATGACTTCACAGAAAAGACCACCTACTCTGCTATGGACACTGATTCAAGACCAAAGATAAGAAAGCAGAAGCTTAAGGAAGTGGAGACTCCCAGGTACAGAAAAAACAAATCTATAAAGAGTTTAACAAATGACAATATGCTACTCGTACTCACAGCCAATTCAACTTCCCATCCACACAAGGGTCTTACTTACTCGTGCACGGTTTAAGCCACAGGGATCCTCCATGCCTGGGTCATAGCTTTTCTGATCTGCACCCACATAGGCAATAAAAGCATCAACATCTGAGAGCACTCTAAAGGGTGGAGGGGGAAAGCAAGTTACGTTATGTATTAAGCAAGGACACTTTCTTCCACAAGAACTTATAGGTTATGACTATTTGGCTCTAATGAGCAGTTTTGATAGTGAGAAGTTCAATTATATTGTTAGCTGTCATTTGAAGGCTTCAACTTCCTTTGCTATTCCCACAACATGCAAAGAATGACAAAAGTTCCTCTTTCCCTATACCTTTGAACAGCATGGTGATATTTTTAGAAATTAGATTCCAAGCAACTGCTTTCAGACAAATTCAGGTACCACTGATAGTACCACTTATAGCTCCCACATCCACCCTGGGCACAGTGCTGGAACTTGAACGGACATGCAAGTGCAGTAGGTGTCAGGGCAAAAGATTTCCTCTACCTGTGCATGTCTTCAGAAAGCCAGATGCTGGCCACAGGCGCCATCAGCTCCTCTAAGAACACCTTCTGACGCTCGTAGTTTTTGAACTGGTTGCTGATGAGAACCAGGGCTTCCATGAGAGCACACTTCTCCATTTGTGTCAAGAGCAGCTCATTGGAGAGAAGCTGCTTCACGTGACTATAAAGCATGTCAAAATTGGGCTGCAGAGTATAAAGAAAAAAAGCCAGAGATGATGGAGGGCTTTCAGGGGTCAGTCACTATAAGAAGAAAGAAACCACAGCAAGTCCCAGGAGGGCCAGGCCCATAAGGAAGTCCTTTAGTAACTCTGTGAAAAAAAAAAATTTTTTTTTTTAAGATTTATTTATTTGGGGCTGGTGCTGTGGCGCAGCAGGTTGAAGCCCTGGCCTACGGTGCTGGCATTCCATACGGGGCGCCTGTTCGAGTCCTGGCTACTCCACTTCCAATCTAGCTCTCTGCTACTGCACCTGGGAAAGCAGTGAAGGATGGCCCAAGTCCTTGAGTCTCTGCACCATGTGGGAGACCTGGAAGAAGCTCCTGGCTTTGGATCAGCTCAGCTCCATTGCAACCATTTGGGGAGTGAACCTACAGATGAAAGACCTCTCTGTGTCTCTACCTCTCTCTGTAACTCTTTTGGATGAACAAAATAAATCTTAAAAAAAAAAAAAATCATTTATTTGAAAATCAGAGTTACATTGAGAGAAAGGGAAAGACTGAGGTCTTCCATCTGCTGCTTCACTCCCCAGATAGCCTCGCCTCAACAGCTGGGGCTGGGCCAGGTAGAAAGCAGGAACCTGGAACTCCATCAGTGTCTCCTACATGGGTGTCAGGGGCCCAGGTACTTCAGCCAACTTCTGCTGCTTTTCCATGTACATTAGTAGGGAGCTGGGTTGGAAGTGGAGCAGTCAGGACTTGAACCGGCACTCACATGAGATGCTAGAGTTGCAGGCGGTGGCTTAACCCAATGTGCCATGACACTGTCCCTTGTTATAATGTTCTTTCACATTGCTTCTCGGCCTTTTGGCTATAATCAAGTGTAATGTTCTTTCGTATGAAAAAATATGGCAATTCAGACAGGAGGAGTTTTTGCCTTGAGTATTTGGATAACCGTATTTTCCAATATTGCAACAATCAAAATTATTTTTTTCTATGTCAACTTTACAATATCTTTGCAGGCAAAGACCAGTTTGTTAAAGACACAAGGAGACAACTGCTGTGTATTCACCGAAATATCTGGTCAGTTCATAATCTGGAATCAGGCTAAATTTCTTAAAGCAATATCCCCAGAAGTTGGATTTGTAACTGGATTCTCTCAAGATTAGGCACACCATCTGGCAGTAGTAAGAACACTGCATAGTACATTAACAAGGTGTACATTTAGGGCAAATCATTCATTCTGAAGGGAGAAAATATTTGCCTTTTTAACTACAATAGAGAGAGGAAAAACCCAGCAAGTATGCAAAGCTACAGTCCCCTCCCCCTTTTTTTTTTAAATTTTTTTTATTTTTTGACAGGCAGAGTGGACAGTAAGAGAGACAGAGAGAAAGGTCTTCCTTTGCCGTTGGTTCACCCTCCAGTGGCTGCTGCGCTGATCCAATGGCAGGAACCAGGTACTTATCCTGGTCTCCCATGGGGTGCAGGGCCCAAGTACTTGGGCCATCCTCCACTGCACTCCCTGGCCACAGCAGAGAGCTGGCCTGGAAGAGGGGCAACCGGGACAGAATCCGGCGCCCCGACCGGGACTAGAACCCGGTGTGCCGGCGCCGCTAGGCAGAGGATTAGCCTAGTGAGCCGCGGCGCTGGCCCCCCCTTTTTCCTTTATGTGAGGTATTACAAAGGCTAGGTCGACAGAAATGTAACCAAACTCAACAGGCTCAAAGGCTACACAGTCAGGTCTGGTAGCTTACCAGCACAAGCTCGGGGTAGTCACGACACATCTTGATGATGGAGGAGCAGGCGTGCCTCCTCACGTTCCTCACGGCCCGGGTTCTGGGGGCCTGAAGAGAGACACGCGAAAGACTCAGGGTCCCTTATAACACCACCTACAGAGGCTGCACAGCATGAGCATGGAGGCACGTTCACACCCACGGGGGTCTAACGTCACATGTTCTATCTCCCTGCAGGCCACGGCATCAGGTGAGCATCTACTGCTTGTACCAACTCCTTCAACTACACAACAATCTAGACACTAGGGATCCACATTTTTGCACTCAAAGTTAGAATCTGTTGATTTAATAAATGGTCTTACCTTACTTTCTTCAACAGTTTCAAAAGTGACAGATGAAAATAGCTAAGGAGAAGCAAAAAGAAAAAAGTCACTTTCTTTTTTTTTTTTTTTTAATTAAAGATTTACTTATTGGAAAGGCAAAGTGACAGAGACAGGGAAAGAGATAGGGATCTTGCATCTGCTGGATCACTCCCCAAATGGCCACATCAGCCATGGCTCCTATTTTGGCAAAGTCAAAGCTAGGAGTCAGCAATTCCATCTGGGTCTCTGATGTGGAGGACAAGAACTTAAGCCATGTTCCACTGCCTTCCCAGGCACACCAGCACAGAGCTGGACTGGAAGCAGAGTAGCCTGGTCTCACACCAAGCACTCTGATACAGGATATGGGTATCCCAAGTGGCAGCCAAACTGGCTGCATGCACCACAAGGGCCACCTCACTCATGCTTTAAATAGTAGTTAAGGGGCGGGCACTTGGCACAGCAGCTAAGTCATCCACACCCCACACTGGAGCACCTGTTTGAGTCCCAGTCCTCTGCTTACTATTCAGCTTCCTGCTAACGTGCACCTTGAGAGGCAGCGGATGAGGGCTCAAGTATCTGAGTCCTTGCCAACCATACAGGAGACCTGGATTGAATTCTGGGCTCCTGGCATTGGCATGATTCAATCTTGACTGTTCCAGGCATTTGGGGAGTGAACCAGATGAAATAATACAATGAAAATAACTATAAATTAAAAGAAAAGTCATTAGCACTTAATTTTCAACACAATTCCAGAGTATATTCTCAGTAACATATGGTAAGAAAAGAGCTTTCAACTGCCTTCACCAAGCTTCGGATATCCATTTTCTCAGATACCACTGTGAGAAGCTTGAAATTCACAATTTTACAATCAAACCATTTTACAAAGTAAGAGGTCAGAGAATCCCAGAACTAGCCAGGCTATTACCCAAACACTGAGCTACGCTGACAACTTTCTTCTCTGTTGTTTTAATCAAAAGTTGAGTGATCCTGATTCCATTTTATAACTTCCTATTCACTTCTTTTCTTTTTTTTTTTAAGATTTATTTTTATTTATTTGAAAGGCAAAGTTAGAGAGAGGTCTTCCATTGGGTGAATCACTCCCAAGATGGCCGCAATGGCCGGAGTTCAGTGGACCCGAAGCCAGAAGCCAGGAGCCAGGAGCCTCCTATGGATTTCATATGTGGGTGCAGGGGCCCAAGGACTTGGGCCACCTTCCACTGCTTTCCCAGGCCACAGCAGAGAGCTGGAGCAGAAAAGGAGCAGCTGGGACCAGAACTAGCGCCCATATGGGATGCTGGTACTTCAGGCTGGGGCTTTGACCCACTGCGCTACAGCGCCAGCCCCTTTCCATTCACTCTTTAATCCAAACCAACATTGACCGCTATGACGGAATTATGCTATAATCAGGAAACCCAGGGTGGTCATTTGCCCTAGGGTTTAAGATGTAGTTAGGGCCAGTGCCGCGGCTCAATAGGCTAACCCTCTGCCTAGCAGCGCTGGCACACTGGGTTCTAGTCCTGGTCGGGGTGCCGGATTCTGTCCCTGTTGCCCCTCTTCCAGGCCAGCTCTCTGCTGTGGCCCGGGAGTGCAGTGGAGGATGGCCCAAGTGCTTGGGCCCTGCACCCGCATGGGAGACCAGGAGAAGCACCTGGTTCCTGCCTTCGGATCAGCGCGGTGTGCCGGCTGCGGCGGCCATTGGAGGGTGAACCAACGGCAAAAGGAAGACCTTTCTCTCTCTCTCTCTCACTGTCCACTCTGCCTGTAAAAAAACAACAACAACAAAAAGATGTAGTTAGGATGTCTGAGTCCCATATCAGAGTGTCTGGGTGTGAGTCCTGACTCCCCTCTCAATTCCAGCTTCTTACTAAGGAGCACCCTCAGAGGCAGCAAGTGATAGCTCGAATGGTTGGGTCTCTGTCATCCATGTGGGAAACTCAGATTGAATTCCTAGATCCTAGATTGAAGCTGACCAAGGCCCGAGTGTTGCGGGCATTTGGAAAGTGAACAAGCAGGTGGGAGATCTTGGTCTTTCTCTTTTCTCTGTTTTCCAATAAATAAAACAACAGAATTTTTAAAATTAAAAAATTTGTCTAAAAAAGCATCTCCATCTCTTAGAGAATTGCTATTATGTTGCTGTGGATTTCTTCTGAGAGGAGAAGCGCAGTGGGGGCAAGAGGCACGACACAGACACTGGGAGTCGGGTGAAAGTGGGCTAGAGGCGAGCAGCTCGCACTCTTTTATTTCAGTTGGTGCAGCAGCTTATATAGCCGAGGCAGCCAATCTGGTCAAGGGGCAGTTTATGCTGTAACCAATCACTGTCTGCCAGGCAGGCTCCATTGACACGTGGGTCCCGAAGCCATTTCCTGAGTAACTGACATTCGCTTGCCAGCACCTTCTTGGCACAGCCTTCTCATTCTACCACAGTGTTGTAATAAAGACGTCCACTTCTCTGAAGATTACCAGCCTTGGGACACACGTTTGTTTGTCTGACTACTGTACATTTTTCCTTCTTTGAGGGCTTCCCATTCTTTGCTCTCCACCAGTGGTGGTGAGACTCAGGGCTCCCTGCTTGACCCACAGATCTCCGAACTCCATGGATACATTCTTCTTCCTAGGGCTTCACTTCTAGTCTTGGGGACTTCTATGATGATGATGCCTTTATTTATCTCATGTACTGGAGTCTGACGTTCCAACTCAAACAATCCATTTGTTTTAAGGTGTCTCCACCTAGATGTTCTACAAATACTTCAAACACAGCATTATAAAATCTACTCTTTTCTCTTTACTTTTGCTCTCTTTCCTGGCCACAGTATTCCCTCAGGTATTAGCTCTACCAGCCACCTGGTCATTAAGCTGGACACCTGGAAGCTGTCCACACTATCCTTTCCTGTCACACATCTCCTTCCGGAGGCAGGCTATGGCACAGTGATTAAGAAGACATGTGGTACCCCTGCATGCCATTTCAGAGAGCCTGGCTTTAAGTCTGGACTCCAATCCTAATTCTAGCTTCCTGGCAATACACACCCTTACGAGGCAGGAGGTGACAGCTCAAGCAGTTGGGTCCCTGCCATCCACATGGAGACCTAGATTGAGTTCCTGGTGTCTAATTTCAGCCTGGCCCAGTCCTGGCCATTGCAAGCATTTGGGGGAGTGACCAATGGATAGGATCTTGCTTGCTATGTCTGTACTTGTCTATCTCTCAAATAAATTAATTAAAAAGATAAAATAAAACCCTCTCCCTGACTGACAGAATAATCTGATACCCTCCTCTTAGTGTGCAAGTCTACTAATTGCAATGCCACACAGGTGAGACACTTTTTCCCATAGTGTAAGGCCCTAGCATGGTGCCTATCCACAGGCAGTATTGAGCAAATACTGCCTCATATACTTTCAAAACATTTACAAGAAATAAAATAAAATAAAATAAAATAAAATTTACAAAGGAGATGGACTTTACCTTAGAAAAGACCTGGGGCAGGAACTCTGGTCTGTAGGTGACAAACGGGAAGAGTGCTGAGACATTAGTGAGGACACAGGACAGAATGAGGGGATCCTTGGTGTCAAAGTTCAGGACCATTTGCAACAGCTCTACCCCATCGTTAACAGGAATTTCCTATAAAACAAAAAGGAGGTTGATGCAGCCGCCACTACTCAGAAATAATCTCTTTTGCTAAATTTCCTTTAGAACTTATAAATACATAATATGGTTGCATATATGATTTCATAACACCACTTTGTAACCCTGAACTCCTAAACGGCACCTGATGCTACCATAATTTCTCACAAATGATATGACAAAGCACCATAGCTGGGATGCAGCATTTCCCACTACAAGCAGTTGAGACTGTTTCCAGACAATGCTGCGAGACACAGCTACCAAAAAACTCTTCTGTTTACATTTTTTTTTTTTTTTTTTTTTGACAGGCAGAGTGGACAGTGAGAGAGAGAGACAGAGAGAAAGGTCTTCCTTTTGCCGTTGGTTCACCCTCCAATGGCCGCCGCGGCCGGCGCACCGCGCTGATCCGATGGCAGGAGCCAGGAGCCAGGTGCTTTTCCTGGTCTCCCATAGGGTGCAGGGCCCAAGCACCTGGGCCATCCTCCACTGCACTCCCTGGCCACAGCAGAGGGCTGGCCTGGAAGAGGGGCAACCGGGACAGAATCCGGCGCCCCGACCGGGACTAGAACCCGGTGTGCCGGCGCCGCTAGGCGGAGGATTAGCCTAGTGAGCCGCGGCGCCGGCCTATTTTTTTTTTTTTTTTTTTTTTGACAGGCAGAGTGGACAGTGGGAGAGAGAGACAGAGAGAAAGGTCTTCCTTTTGCTGTTGGTTCACCCTCCAATGACCGCCGCAACTAGCACGCTGCGGCCGGCGCACCACGCTGATTCGATGGCAGGAGCCTGGTGCTTCTCCTGGTCTCCCATGCGGGTGCAGGGCCCAAGCACTTGGGCCATCCTCCACTGCCCTCCCAGGCCACAGCAGAGAGCTGGACAGGAAGAGGAACAATCAGGACTAAAACCCAGAGCCCATATGGGATGCCAGCGCCGCAGGTGGAGGATTAACCTAGTGAGCCACGGCGCCAGCCCCTGTTTTCTAAGCTTAAAAATTTATTTTGCTGAGGGCTGGCACTGTGGTACAGCAGGTTAAGCTACCACTTATGACACTTGCATTTCATATTGGAGTGTCAGTTCAAATCTAGCTACTCGGCTTCAGATCCAGCTCCCTACTAGTGTGTCTTGGAAGGTAGCAGAAGATCACCAAGTAATTAGGCCCCTGTAATCGATGCAGGAGACCTGGGTAGAGTTCTGCGCTCTTGGTTTTGGCCTGGACCAGCCCTGGCTATTTTGGTCATTCGAAGAGTGAACTAGCAGCTGGAAGATCTCTCTCCTTCTCTGGTACTCTGTCAAATAAAATAAATCTTTTAAAAAACAAAAGAAAACAAACAAACAAAAAAACTACATAGTTGGGCCTGGTGCTGTGGCTTAGAAGGTTAAGCCTCTGCTCATAGGGTCGACATTCCATACAGGTGCAGGTTCGAGTCTCACTGCTTCACTTCCAATCCATATCCCTGCTAATGCACCTGGGAAAGCAGTGGAAAGTGGCCCAAGTACTTGGGCCCCTGCACCCATATGGGAGATCTAGATGAAGGGCCTGGCTTCAGATTGGCCCAGCTCTGGCCATTTGGCCATTTGGGGAGTGAACCAGAAGATGGAATCTCTCTGTCTTTGTCCCCCTCCTCCATAACTCTGCCTTTCAAACAAATAAACTTTTTTTTTCTTTTGACAGGCAGAGTTAGACAGTGAGAGAGAGAGAGAGACAGAGAGAAAAGTCTTCCTTTTCCGTTGATTCACCCCCCAAGTAGTTAAAACCACTAATATCTTTGGTCATTACTTTTTTTGTCATTCCCCTGCTTCCCTCCCCCAAGATGAGATCTTTCCCCAAACAGTTGATATTCTTTTTTTTTTTTTTTAACAGGCAGAGTGGACAGTGAGAGAGAGATACAGAGAGAAAGGTCTTCCTTTGCCGTTGGTTCACCTCCAATGGCCGCCGCGGCCGGCGCGCTGCGGCCGGCGCACCGCGCTGATCCGATGGCAGGAGCCAGGAGCCAGGTGCTTTTCCTGGTCTCCCATGGGGTGCAGGGCCCAAGCACCTGGGCCATCCTCCACTGCACTCCCTGGCCACAGCAGAGGGCTGGCCTGGAAGAGGGGCAACCGGGACAGAATCCGGCGCCCCGACCGGGACTAGAACCCAGTGTGCCGGCGCCGCTAGGGCGGAGGATTAGCCTAGTGAGCCGCGGCGCCGGCCACAGTTGATATTCTTTAATGCCACTTATTAAGTAATCCAATCT